>NC_084609.1:11016150-11131150 GCF_033807715.1 Cololabis saira | reverse complement strand
TTGGCTCCGATCCTCAGCGGCAGCCTGCACTCTATCCCCCGGCAGTCCCGGGTGTCGTTTGCGGGCTGGATGGAGATGGGGATGCGTCTCCCCGAGCTGGAGCAGTGCGAGCCGGCGCATCCTCCAGCGCCGGCAGCGCTGGAGGCGGTCGCAATCCGCGGCTGCGCGTCCTGCTGCTGCGCCCCGGCGGGGTGCGCCCATCTCCCCTGGGTGCTGCCCCGGGGTGCTGCCCATGGTGCTCGGGGGTCTGGAGGCTCTGCTGCCCGGGCTCGGGTCTCCGGAGCCCCCGCCGAAGCAGCGCGTCCCCCGGCACGTCTCCGCCGCAGCCCAGGAGAGCAGCAGCGACAGTACCGGTGTCAGTAAAACCATTTTACGTCTCATATGTTGACCTGCAGATTAGGAAAAAACAGATTTATAGCTCCGAATGGAAACCACAAAGACATCCTTGCAACATTTTGCCGCTGCATCCTTTAGAATAAAGCCTGAATTATGGTCCGCGTTAAATCGACGCAGAGCGTACCCTACGCCGTAGGCTCTGCGTTGGTGTAACGCGGAACCATAAATCAGCCTGGAAGTTACACGTGTCATTTGTTGATGTTTTTTCCAGGATTCTGATTGGCTGTCATGATGCTCTCAGCGTAAAACAACTCTTTATTTCTCAGAATGAAGGGAAGAACATGAACATTGATGTGCAGGAAATTAACCCACTAATGTTGTGTTTCTGCCTTAAGAAATGTTACAGATATCATTGTGAAAATCGCCGTAACGTCAAAACGGACAGTAATTAGAATACTTCCGTGTTTCCGATCCTCCGTTATCCAATGGGGGACTGATGCGCCCAGCGGCTGGAAGCGACGCGGCCGGTCCTCACTTATCCAATGGGATTGATTCTGTGTGCGGCTTGAAGCGACGCCGCCGGGTTACATTAGAATCTGTTGAGAGCCCGCTGCGTCGGTGCATGACGCTGAGGGCGACCTTGTGCGTCAGAAACTGACGCCTAAGGGCCCTGACCAAGCGTCGGTTTTTGACGCGCTGGGAGTGAGACTGTGTTGATCTCAGGATGGACATCAGGGAAGCATATTCCATTCTAAAGGTATAGTTTGTCTCATGACAAGATGTCTTGGGTTTTGATATGAAGCTGGGACTCATCACCTGGTAATCCAGGGAAAGGAGATTTCAGTTAAACCCAAACTATGATGTTTTCTGAAAATATTTCATTTTAGATTCCAAACACTGAGCACGTAGTTTCGAGTATTTGTACCCAACCAAATAGGGATTGAAAGTAGATGTAAACAGAAACTGAAGACACGTAGCAAGCTTCAAACCAAAGTTTGAAAAAAACTCCAATCCTGCGTTTAAGAGACAAGAATGTTGCACAACCAGCAGACAGCACTGACATTCTAACGTGGACCAGTTGAAGAGTCATTCCATTAACGTTTTATGAAATGTAATCATACTTTGAAAAATCTCAGGAGGGATTGTGTAAAATGTGAGGAGAAACTGGGTAGAAAGGAATAAAGGGCACATTGACTGATGTATAATGGGGGTCTCTTTTAATTAAATAAAATAGCAAAAGAATATTCTATTAAAAAAAAGGAAAATCTTTCTCACCCCAATGTAGTAAGAAGGACCTCTTGCAATTTCTAGGTCAGTGTCACGGTTTGGTCAGTTCCTGTTTTATTTTGAAACCAGTGTCTTTGTGTTTCAGTTCTGTTTTGACTTTCCTTGTTCCCATCTGCCCTGATTGTCTGCACCTGTGTCTCGTTAACCCCTCTGTGTATATCTGGTCTCGTCTTTCTCTTGCTCCCTGCTGGTCCGTACTGTTTCCACCCAACTTGTGTCCTGTCATGCTTTTGGATTCTTGCTCTTGTGTTTTTTGTCAACCCTGCTCTGCAGCGCTTTTGGTTTATTTTTGTCAATAAATCACATTTTTTGGAACTCCTGCCTCCTCCGTTTCTCCTGCGCTTGGGTCCTCTACCAACTCATGACAGATCAGTGGGTTCCCCTAAACGCGTGAAGGTGCAATTAACAACACTGTCCAAGATCTACTCTGGTTTGGCTTTTCTTCGGTCAGTGTCATTTTCTCTTCCATCATTACTTTCTTGAGTCTCTTAGTCACCTCTGCATCGACGTCTACTGTAGCCCTCTGAGCATCTTTTATCATATTCAATGTTCAGTGCTGTAAAGTGATACGGAGCTGCCCTAAAAGACCTAGGGGATATAACCTGGTTAGTCATACTTATTTGCTTCTTTAAAATTCTTCCGAGAAATCGCAGTGGAGCAGGGCGTGGGATTTATGCAATGACTCACACTGGAGCATGCAAGATGGCTACAGAATTGCTAATAACACCTTGCATCAACATGTATTTACTGCAAAACTGGCAAGTCATTCCTATGCCCATACGCTCTCTTTTGGGCATGTTTTTTGACGCTAATATTTTTGTCACTCTGCTGAGGTTACATGCTTTGATCCTCTGATTGGTTGTATGTTAATCCACTTACATCCAGAGGCAGCTCCTCTTGCATCCATCGGTACCGCCTCCTGGAAATCAAAGTCACCTCAAAAGGGACAGTTATTTTGTGGAAATCCAAAGTTGCTTTAAATTCTTTTTGTGCCAATATTAGCTTAGGAGACAACGAGAGCTAGACAAAGCTTCCTAAAAGTAATCTAATATCTCTTCAAATGAAATTGAAAATAATAATTTACTATGGAAAAAAAGTCCTTTGTGCTCCTTAAGTCACTGCCATTAGCCAGCAGCATTTTATTGGTAACTTTGTGTACCGGTAACTCTGTCCTGCTGTGATTTGACAAGTTGTGTTATTGTGCAAACACACGTATTATTTTGTTTCATTTTATAACCTAGACATAGCTTTGAAAATTGGTCAAAAGGGGACACTACTCAAATGTTCTTACCTGTCCTTGGGGGACAGAGTCTGAAAAAAGAGAGGTAATCTCCTCTTTTCCAATTCATCAACATGGAACAGAAGACAGCTTTAAAGCTTAGCGGTACATTTAACTGAAAAAAGGCAAAGGGGTGAGGAATTTACGCTTTCTATGGCTGTTATTTGATTAGGTTTATTTGCTTGCCACTTTCTCCATGACATGTTCTTATTTCAGAAAGGGTTTATCTTTTTAACTTAAAAAAAATGAACAGGGTTCTGAATCACTGTTGCTGTTGGATGGTTTTCCATCAACCAGGTTTGGATTAAACAGAGCGGAAAACATGTGGACTAGTTCTGAGTCACTTTAATGAGCTCGCTAATATTTTCCCTTTCTTTTGCTCTATTGTCCCCTTTTCTTTTCCCCTGTTTCTGTGCCAGTCAGTGCTGGAGCTTGTTTAATCTGCAGGGTGAGATCATGCTCTATCCACGTCCTCTTGTCAAGGAGGAAAACCATCTAATTCCACATTGTCAAGTAACCTATGGACTCGAGCAGATGATTTCAGAAGAGGGGAGCACTTTGAAGACGTTTCTCTTGAGCTGTTTGGAAACAAAGCATGACTCGGGCAGATTTCCTTCATCTGTTTTCCACGGGGTGCCTAGAAAAACAAAAAAAAAGATGAAAAAAGACTCAAAGTTAGTCACACATGAGCTGTTAAACGTGAAGGATTCTGCCTTTTCCTGTTTAGCCTTTTATCAGATGTTTTTTCTGATGCCTGGCAGCTAATTAGTGATTCCATCATTCACATCTCTACCTTTTTGTTGTTGCTCGCTAGTAGAAGCGTCAGCGTTCATATGCCATGGCTGAACAGATGGAATGAATCTAAACCCGAGGCGGCTGCTTTGATGTCGGAAAATAATTGTTTCATACTCTGCATCTATAAATTGTCTACATTCGCCTTTATTCAGGGTTGCAGGGTGAAGCTGGAGTTTATCCCAGATATAAGAGGTGGGATGATCTAGACAGGACACCAGCCCATCAAAGGGCCACACAGAGCTAAACACATTCACGCCTTCAGATTAGTTAAAACAATAAATCATGGAAACTGAGGAGTGTGTTATAGCTTTGTTGTCAAAATTCCCATCGTTTGTTGATCTTGTTTGACAAAGCTTGAAGGAAAAGAATGAAAAATTCCATGATAGATGTGAAAATAAAATAGGAAAATCCCAAGAGTGGTGAAACTGTTAATCTGTGACTTGCTTGTCCTGAAGTGTATGAGGTTGTGTTAAAAACAAATGTGCCAGCTGTTTAAATTACACTTTTGGTCTAAAACTTGGGGGACATTTCAAAATGTTGATGAAACTTGATGATGAATTGAGTGACTTCCCATTAAAGGAGCATGAGGCTCCTTTTAAGAAATGAGACTCATTAGCGCCACCCTTCACCACGACGGCCGTCGGGGGTACTGCAGCCAACAGCGAAGCCGGCACGGGAGAACGGGGAGAATGTGCATGCAGCGTCATGTGACGTCACATCCACAGGACAGCGCGGGAAATTCAGCCCCACAATTGCAGCACATTTTGCAGCACACAGCCAGTTCAAGGCAACGGAGAGATACACTAGAGGGCTCATTCTTTCTGGTTTGGAACGCTTCATCTGACATTATTACTAGAAAACTTAAAACGTATACACATTTTTTTCATAAATCCTGCCTCAATTCGCCTCAAGCTCCTTTAAGTAATGATTTCCCGAACATACAAAAGATGACTTTGCAAAATCTTTCAGTGTTATTTTTTTTAAATAACCACCTTGTCACATCACTAGAGTGTGAAAGTTAGTTTTAAACTGCAGATTAACCTCAAGGACCCACGTGAGCGGGGCCCGACCCTAATGAGATTTTCTGACTGTAAACATTTGTCTATGACCTTGATATTGTTTCTAAAACTCACCATGGGTAAGGTTGACATCATCCGACAAAGTTGTGTTTTGGACCTTGGCAATAAATCCAAGGGTGTCCAAAACCTCTTTGATTTTGGAAGATTGATTTTGTACTTTTGCAACTACTCTAACCATCTCTGTTTTTACTTGAGAGAAACATAAACATCTGTAATGAATTACAAGGCAAGCCCTAATTTTGTGGAATTGGCCACTGAGGGGTTTTTGGGAAATCATTGTCTGCAAGAGAAGGAAAAGTTTAACTTTGTGGGCCAACAACCCCTGCTGTTGATAAGGCTACATCATGCCCAAGGAAGTCAGTGTGACCCTTCTAAAGACATCATTTTACCTGTCCATGGAAAACAGTGTTTCCTCGGAAGTCTTGCAAAATGTTGCTTTTTTTTTTTAATCGCCAGAAAAACCAGAACAAGAGCTCACATTTTGGAACAAATGGGACTTTTTCTTTTGTGTTTCTTAGGCATAATTTCTGTTCGTGATACTTGCGTATGAGAGTAATTTTAAGGCTTATGGAAACACACTTAGTAATACTAATGTTATTTTTCACAAATTGTTCTGCCTCAGTCTTTGTGGTGGTGATTCACAGTGTTTCTAGATTGTTGTTCAATATCCAAGTATCAGGGCCGGGCTAATTCTTAACAGATACAAGTCAGCCGCAACCAGTTTACCGATCTGACTGGATAGAAAGAGCAAGGGTGCTGCTACAAGAGGAAATAAGTCACAAAGGCATTGTCCTCCAGTGTTAGAGATTTGTATCTCCAAAGAAACGCAAGCGTCTGTCGTTACCTTGCATCAAAATGGTCTCAGGAAATTTCTTCAAGTATTACACATGATAGAATCTTTTATCATTCACAGACAGAGTTTCATTTGCAGTGAAGAAAGCTTCAAGGACATTCAAAAGTGTCCAGGGAACATTGTTTTCCTTTGAGGATTCAGATAAGGAATCATGTCCCACCAGCGCACAGCCTGGTGTCAAGATGGGAAAAGTCTTCCAGGATAGACTTAAATTATAAAAGATTTTCTTTTTAATTGGACAGTCACAGAGAATCAACTGTAAATTGGAAAAACGAGACGAGTCAGAAAAAGCAAATGCTACCATCCTGACAATACCAATGTGTGGGGTTGCTTCTTAGCAAAAGGAGGTTCACTTACAACTCTACCTAAAAACGCTGCAGTGAATAATGATCCGTATCTAAATGTCCTATTAGATCAGTTTTCCAGCACGATGGAGCACCGTGTCACACGGCAAAAAGGATATCAAAATGGCTCAGAGATTATGGCATTAAAATTTGGGATCTGTGTCCTAGAAACTCCTTAATCCCATCAAAGACCTGTGGTCAAACCTTAAAATGCAGGTTGACAAGTAGAAAAATTATAAATTATGTTCATATGAAAGCACAAAACAATCGATCTCCCCCAGTAACCCTTTAAACTGGAAAGCGCTATCCAGCAAAAATTAAGAAGAAGGGCCAACACTGTCATTATTAACTCATTGACTGTACTTTTAAAAGCATTAAAAACATATACTATGGGCCCGATTTACTAAGATCCTAAATAAAGAGTACTAAATTGCGTGTGCACTGAAAAAGTTTGCGCGTGCTGTTGTTGTGTGTTTTGCGGGTGATCAACTAAGATTGCGTGCGCAATTGATAACAGGTGCAAACAGCAGTATTTAAATGAGGTGTTGCGTGTCTTACGGTTTGCGGCGCAAACTTTGCGCCATGGAGAGTGGATGGAAAGCAGGATATAGTTGCAAGCGCAAAATGAAATTTGACGAGTTGGAGTTATAGAGATATTAGTGGAAGAGGCAAATTGTTGTGCAGTATTCAGCACCCCTGCCGTGAAAAGCACCCCCTCGTATATTCAATGATAAGTAGACCAAGAAAAAAAACAACACACTGACACTTCAATATATTTATATATACACACTCACACAAACACATACTTAGGATTTTATGTTATATATTTACAAATATTATGGAAGACAACACAGTAAGCAGGCTTGGAACCAGGCCCATTATACTGAAGATGCTCAACTTTCAAGACAAGATGAAAATCATCCGACTGGCCAGGGAGAAAAGGAAAGTGGAATTCAACGGGTCCCGCATCTACTTCAATCCGGATCTCAGCGCCGACTTGGCAAGACGACACAAGAGCTTCGCCGGCATCAAACGTGAGCTCCGTGAACGTAAGATCAAGTACTTTGTCAGATATCCATGCACATTGTGTGTCTCCACTGATGGCAAAGAACAGCGCTTTAATTGTCCTAAGATGGCAAGGGCTGCCCTAATATCAGCACCGAACTCTCCTGATAGTATGTGTTAGTGGTTGAAGCTTGCTGGCCCCGTGTAGGTTAGCGCTGGGTTAGCCTTCAGCTGCTAACCTGTATCGTGCCGGTGGCTTGAGTTGGTGGACAACAGTGGCTGATTGACTCTTCTTCTGAATCTTCTTCTCATCTTCTCTTCTTTTGTTTTAGTTTTTGCTTTAAATGGGGACTATTAGTGATGCTTTGCTATATTTGTGTTTATATACTGGCTGTTGTGTTGATCGGGAGGCATTTGTCTTCCACATTGTTGTTTGTTTACTTCTGACTGTCGCAGAACAAATGCGTCACTTCCCCTATAGACGTTTGTGAGAGGACCTCGTGGTTGTAATGGGTAGGCCATGATGCTGCCTGTGCATAATTATTTTTTTATTCTCTTTTTCTCACTGCAGATATTGTAGTTCTTTGTTTGTTTGGTTTTTGTTTATGTTTTTCTCTGCAGGCTACGATTATGTATGAACATGGGAGTGTGTATTTTTTTTTTTTTTTCTCTTCTTTCTCTTCTCTCCCTTTCTCTGTAAGCAGACAGAGCATTTTGAGTCCATAGTGAATCTTTACTGGTATGCCCTGGGCTATAGAACCCATGGAACCTGATGCTACCTGGGTTAAAGCTTGGGCATCCTCTATTGATTTGTCTTTTTATTTTTTTGTTTTTTGTTGTGAGTGTATGTTTTGTGTGTGTTTTATGTGTGTTTTGACTTACTGCAACCTCATTTTAGTGTTAATTATTTTGTTTGGTGACGGCATTGATAGCATCAAAAAATACAATGGATGATATTAAAGGATTAAAAGTGATTCACTTAAATATTAGAAGTCTTGTACCTAAGATTGATTTACTGCGTGCGTGGGTTTATTTGCACAAACCAAGTATCATTACACTTTCTGAAACATTTCTGAACAGTGACATCTCTGATAACGAAATCAGCATAACAAATTATTTATTATATAGGGCAGATAGACTCACTAGGCATGGAGGGGTGGCTATTTATGTTTCCGTCGACATGGTATCTGAACTTATTACTCCCTCTATTGCTCCACAGGGTTTTGAGTCGGTTTTTGTTAAAATTGTTTTACATACTAATAAGAGTTTACACATAGGTAGTATATATAGACCACCCTCTTCTCCAGTGGACTCTTTCAAAAATTTGATTTCAACTATAACATCCATATCTGCCATGAATGAACTCATTTTACTGGGTGATTTCAATAGAAATTGGCTAGATAAGTCATCCGACACAATTAAAAGGAAATTCATTGGCATAAATCTTACCCAGCTAATAAATGAACCAACACGGGTCACCAAAAAAACAAATTCTCTACTGGACTGGATATTGGTCTCACATCCTGACAGGATTATTAAATCTGGAGTTATGTCAGACTGCTTTAGCGATCACTCGATCATTTACTGTATATGGAAAATTAAGCTCCCCAAATCACCACCAAAGCTGATCAAGATCAGGCAACACAGGAAAATGGATCCAGAATTATTTTGTAACGATTTAATTAATATAAATTGGGACCGTTTTCAGTTGATACCCAACGTTCAGGATGCCTGGGACTATTTTTTCACTGAATATAACGAAGTGCTGGATAAACATGCTCCGTGGAAGATGATCAAGGTCAGAGGTCAACATCTTCCCTGGATTACCCCAGAACTTATTAGTCTCTTCAGGCAGAGAGACAAAGCATGGTCGGTTTATCGGAAATCGAGAAATAATGCTGACTGGGAAGTGTACAGACAACTTAGAAATCAGAGTAAAATTAAAACTCGTAATGCCAAGTCTAATTATTATAATGAATGTTTGAACTCTGAATTCAAAAATCCAAAACAATTTTGGCGGAAGATGAAATCAATTACAAATGATAAAGAAAAGCATATAAGTAACAAACTAAGAATTGATGGTAATATTTTGCATGATGCTTTATCCGTTGCCCAAGCATTTAATCAGCATTTTTCTTCTGTCTGTTCTACTCTTCTTCCTGTCTCGAAAACCAATGAATGGTTTGGCAGCACTTCACCTGCTGTCAGTTCATCTTTTTCATTCAGAAAAATCATGCCAACCGAAGTACTGAATGCTATTAAAGAATCCAATGGTAATAGTAGCGCTGGACTTGATGGACTAGAAAATAGATATATTAAATTAGCTGCCAATGTTCTTATGTATCCTCTCGCGGATCTGTTCAATCTTTCATTTTCATCAAATGAATTACCTATCATCTGGAAACTGGCACGAATCACACCGCTCCACAAAGCTGGTGATATTCTTGACTGTAATAATTATAGACCCATATCTATTATTTGTTCAATTGCAAAAATCTTTGAAAAACTGGTCCATTCTCAACTCACAGATTATCTCAAGATTAATAATATTCTATCACCTGCTCAATCTGGCTTCAGATCCAATCATTCAACAACCACTGCATTGCTGAAAATAACAAATGACATCTTCACTGCTGCAGGCAATGGTGAAGTCACTGGTGCAATATTTATTGACCTAACCAAAGCGTTTGATTTTGTTGACCGGTATTTGTTATTAGATAAACTGTACAATATAGGTCTATCTAAAAATGCAATTCTGTGGTTTAGTGCGTTTCTTCACAATAGAAAACAATGTGTTGTTTTAGATGGCAAATTTTCTGATTGTCTGATCCAGGAAAGAGGAGTGCCACAAGGTTCCACCTTGGGACCCCTTCTGTTTTCTATATATGTTAATGATTTACCATGCATCTTCAATAATTCTTCCGTACAACTGTATGCTGATGACACGGTCATCTATACATCAAAATCTGACCCACTGGAAGTGCAGGCCATTCTTCAATCTGACTTTAATAGACTTGAAGACTGGCTCTCGTGCAACAAATTACTTCTTAACAAAAATAAATCTGTCACTATGATCTTTGGTTCCAACTTGAAATTGAAATCTATATCAAGTTCAATGTCTATATTCTGTAAAGATGGCACATTTCTGCAGAAGGTCGATAAATTTAAATATCTTGGTGTATGGATGGATCCCACCTTGTCATTTAAATCACATATTGAAAGTATTGTACGGAAAGTGAATTGTCGAATGAACATGTTACATAGATCCAGAAAATGTTTCACAAATCGTGTTAGAAAGAGACTGGTTGTGCAACTGATCCTTCCGATATTTGATTATTGTGATGTTGTTTACTTTTCCTCTTCTAAATGTGTTTTAGCTCCTCTTAACAAAGTGTACAATAGAATCTGCAGATTTATACTGGACTGTCCTTATCATACTCACCATTGTTCAATGTACCAGTCTCTTCACTTCCCCTCTCTTCATATTCGACGACAGACACACTGGTTTCAATTTATATTTAAATGTATTCATTATGATTACCCGCCTTATTTAAAACAGTATTTTTTACAACTTACATCTAATTATCAAACCAGGCAATCTATTTATCCTTACTTTGCAGTGCCTCACAATAGGAAATCAGTGGGTACAAAAGCATTCAAGTTCAAAGGCCCAAACGACTGGAACCATCTACCTGTAGTTATCAGATCATCGCAATCATTAATCTGTTTTAATCAAGTCCTATCCACCTACCTTGAAACACCCTGCTCCTGCTTTCATTAACTCTGTCACCATATTTCTTTTCATATTTTTTTTTAAATATTTTTTTATATTTTTTATTTTTTCTTATTTAATATTTGTTCAAACTCTGGTTGCAATCTTGTCGAAGTGATTTTTGTATATGTCTGTCTTGTTTTTTTTTTTGTTTTTTTTTTTGTTTTGTTTGATTGTTTGTTTTTGTTTTGTTTCCCTGTCTGTATTGTATTGTATTGTCTTGTCTCCTTTCACTGTATTGTGCTGAATTGTGTTATGTCTTGATGTTTTTTGTGTAGGACCCCCTCGTAAACGAGTTGTTACAACTCAAGGGGCTTATCCTACTAGAAATAAACAACTTGAATGACATCAATAACCATTTACCCGATTTTTTTTTTTTTTTTACCCGAATCCATGAGCGCATTTAAACATGAATCATTAACACAAAACTGGACGCTAAACAGAACATGACACGGAATGAGAATATCATTTTTGTCAGACGAGGGGGTGCTTTTCACAGCAGGGGTGCTGAATACGGCACAACACCGGGGTATGACAACTGCAGAACAAGTATAGGCGCACAATGAGAAACACTTTTTTCTCCATGAAAACACGTGATTTATTTATTATCACAAATAAAAAAATGAATGTGCCTCCTGTGGCAACCTTTTGCTGAATAATACTCGATTTAACATTCAAATAAAATATTTCTCCTTTTGCATGTTGAGATTAGCACCTTCCTTTCGAACGTATTAAATACAGACGCAATCACAATCCACGCAAAAACTTTCAGGCTTGGTAAATCTCATTGCGCGTGGTAAATGGACCAATTTGCATCTTTCCCTCCCAGTATTTAGCGATTTCTGGCGGGTACGCCCCATATTGATTATTCATCAGGGCAAAAGTACTAAATGGATTGCGTGTGCTATTTTGCGCATTTGAGAGACGCAGTCCTCTTTGCACGCTGTTAGTAGATCAGCTGGCACTTTGGTTTGCGGGTGCTGTCAAGTTTGCACACGTTTTTACACATGCAAACCTTTAGTAAATCGGGCCCTATGTGTATAAATGTTCTCCAGCATGCTGTGGAAACAGGTGAACAGAATGATCTAAGAATACTTAAGCAACAAAATCTGCAGAAGCTGAAATTTGTTATCAATGCCAAAACTTTTGGCCACAACTGCATGTCTCCGTGTGATTATGGTGAACGTCTTCGGAGGCCTCCGCTGACCTTGGTTAGCTAAGCTTCAATGAGACAAATGTGCAACATCTGGAGTGTGTGCACGGGCAAGAGATTAAGTGAGAGCAGCTTTTTTTTTTTTAAATGCCCAGAACTCAACACAACCATACGAACTCAACACAACCTTCACCTGCAACTGATGTGACCCGACCCACTGAATACTGCACAGCTGACCTTTTGGGCAAAAAGGATATAACTCGTACGTGATCACTTCCTGGAGTCCCGTGTAATCATCCCTCATGGCAGCCGCCACACCTGACTCTTGTTTTGTTCACAGCTCTCACAAAGTTAATTTACTGCCGTGCCCCACTCGAAGGGATTTTAAGGGATACGCCTCATCTCACTTTTGTGCTCGCCCACCTTTTTCCTTTTTTTTTTTCTTCACTACTTACAAAGACCATGCAATTGAGTCTTCACGGACCAATGACAAACCTGCATCGCTTTAGTGAGCCATCCTGACACTTTAATTGGAGAGGCGTAAATCAGGCTCCATTGTGAAAGTGAGGGGTAATTATTTCCTCCTGTCTGAGTCACCAGTGATCCCCTCCTTTCTCCTCCTCCTATTTTACTTTTTCTTTCCCCTAGACACTTTTATTAAAGAGCCAGGCCCCCCTTCTTTTCTCATCCGTGTCTGCGACGAAGGGGGTGCGGAGTGTTCCCTCAATCTAATGTTCATCGATGTAAAATCCTTGACATCTAGACTCTGCGTTGCAGTGATGTGACATGTGACACGCACACTCTGGGAGAACAAAATGCAAATGGATCTCAACATCTCTGTGGAGCTCATCTTGTAGATCAATCAAATCCATTTTGCTAGTGACACATGGTAATACAGATTTCAGCGATCATTCATGCAGCCAAGCTTCCTAGACTCCTGACTCCTCTGGTTTGTGCTTCTGCTGAAGCTACAGAATTTGTATTGGGATAAGCATCCGTGTCTATGCAGGTTTGGCATGGTTTACTTACTCAACATGGCATTCTTTAGCTCCACGTGCTGAGCAAGCGTTCCCCAAATGAGCTCATTCAAAGCACCAGTGTGTGTTAACTGTAATTTATTTTTTCTTTTTCTCTGGTTTTGAGAGAAGGTCGAACATGATATCTCCTTTTGCTAATGGAGTTTGCATGCTTCTGGTTTGACTTGCCTCTTTCACCAGAAAACATGTGCTTCTGTTGACCACAATGGATAAATAATATCCTGTGTTATTATTTGGCGATGTATTCTGATCTTGAAATCGGTCCTTCGAGGCCACAGTTATCAAAGATGCACTCATTGTTTCAAGGAAGAATGCATTAGCAAAAAAAAAAGAATAATGACTCACTTTTTAAATAAGACGCATGCTCCAAAAAGGTTTGTGATCATTTTCTTACTACACTGATATGTACTATTTCAGCAATTGCATAGTTTTTACAGTATTAAAGAAAAAAACTGGATGGTTTCCTACTTCCAGAAAATGTTCCAGTGTAAAACCGACCCCTCAACCCCACATACTGTATCCCATAATGAAATTGGCCACTGCAGCGGAAGCTTGGCACAGCGGTTGCATGAACTGCTTCCAAGTTATGCCATAGCATGGTTGCTAAAATGGCAGCATACCATGAACTAACGACAACTGCTGGACCAATATCAGAATATTTATTATATAATGCAGAAAGCAGTAGGTGCAACGCTTGGTAGTGGCTGAGTCTAACACTCCCTTGGGTTTTCCCTTGCTGATGCTTATGCTCATAACAAGAAACAGCCAATCAAACTTCTCCCTTACAGAAGTTTGTCAGGTTGAACCATCAACAGTATAAAATGAACTGGGCAAACCCACTGAGGTTTCCTGGAGAGTGTCTTACTCTAAAGCGCCATGTTGGCAAGGACCGACATTTTCCAACCCAAGTTAATGCAGAATACTCATTTTTGTCAAATCTGTCCAAAAATTCTAACGTCAGATGCTCCTACTTAAAAAATAATCCTCAGATATATTAGTCTTCAACTGGAGGTAACGATACCTGCAATGCAGACCTTCGTCCCCAAACCCTTCCAGACCAATCCAAAATCGATCAGAGAGGTCTCTTTGTGCACGTAACGGCACCAAAAGCCACAGTATCTTTAAAATAAGACTTATTATTATCTGCTTTATCTTTATTCACCACCCAGAAGTCAAGTAGTTTGGAAGAAGTTTGGAAAAGAATTAAATGTTAGAAAAGAAGAACCGTTTGATAATAACGTTTCCTTTCCATTTCCTACCCACCTACTTTGAATAAAGGCCACTCGTACCAAGAAATGTTTAAAAGAAGGATTTTCCAAGTCTTCAGCCTTTTCCCTGATGCAGTGCCGTCATCAGCTCTACCTGGGTGGATTCACACACTTGTCTCTTCACTACATGGACCTTCTACAACATTCTTGATTTAGAAGTCATGCTTGTTTCACGAGCTGAACATAGACAAGGTCAAACACTCACTGTACTGGAGTTCTTCAGGAATACCAGTTACACTTCACCGTTGACGCCAGTGATGTCACTTGAGTGAACACTTCTGCTAACAGGTTTGTAAACTGAAGAAAAGAACCCCATCTGGGCTGAAGTGGATGTTTACCTTAAAGTCATTTCTGCCTAAAGCACTACTAATTCATAACAAACAGAACATACAATTAGCGTAGCAACATGTGCACTTGTAAAAAGAGAACAGTACCACGGGCAAATCGGACAAAAAGTCAATAACATAAGCCAGAACTGTTATAAACAGTAAATTTAGCCGTTAACTTCCAAGTACAAATGGAATGGGCCCCAAGAAAAAGCCAAGGTTGATGGGAATAACATTTGGTTTGCAGGTCAACAAGCGATGTCCGTGGATAAACACAAGCAGATGACAAGATTCCTGCAGGATTCAAACTTGGACCTCTCAGGAAACCCTGGACGTGTAGGAGCCACCAACGACCACATCTGACCCCTGAATAAACGCTCCTTTGTTAGCTGATGAAGCTGTCAGTGGAGGATGTGTAACAGGACAGTTGTGCGTGTGTCTGAAAGGAGAAATAGTGTATCAGCAGTGCAGTAAACATCGATGTCTGTACGAAGTTACCATTATTCAAATTGGCCTTTGTTAGAAATTGTTGGAGATACTTTCAGGGTTATTTATTATTGTGAGACTGCAACGGACTCGAAGAGAAGAAGATTTATTATTGTGGTGAACCTTCTGAAGACATGGAAATCAAAATATAATTCTAAATTCTGAGATTTCTGACAAAAGCCGAATATTTTTTGCCATTTGATCATCTCACAGATTAAAAGCAGTGCGAGTGATGAATGTGTCTGACCTTTCGGGCTTCACCCTCTCCGTGTGTGGGGTGCGAGTCTCTTCGTCTCTCTGATGCTTTGAGCTGTTAAAGTGATCTGTTTGCTGTCTAGTTAACGGAGGGAGGGAGGACGATGGTGGAAGGGAGGGGTGGGGAGGAAGAAGAGAAGGAGGAGGAGGAGGGGGGGGCTTCAGTGGAGAGTATGTAACAGGACACCAGCTCGCTCTGTCTTTTCGTTCTCCTCCCTTTTTCCTCTCCTCTCTCCTCACTCCTGTGCTCTCTCTCTCTCAGTCAAGCCTGCTCTCTGAGCACTTATATGGAATAGCTGCATTTTTCCCTCCCTGGTGAGACTGGAGGAGACTGAAAACAAGGTGACGGGACGAGATCCAGGGTTCTGTGTCTGAGTGGATCTGCCTTCTCCTTCATCTGGGACCGGCGCTGAAGGGAAGCTCCTGGAAGGTGAGTCCTGTCCCAGGTTGGGATGTGACCCTGGCTCTGAGGGCACTTTTCCTGCTGCTCTGTACTGTCATTCCCTGCAGCGGTGCAGCTCCAACAGCGGGATGCAAAGAGGAGTTGGTGGGTGCCAAGATAACAGGTGCCAAGTCCAAACCAATCAGAAATGAGGAAAAAAGAATCAGTTCTCCTCAGCCAGTGTTTTATTTTCCTCACATGCTTTTACATGTCTATTTCTGATTTTCCACAGTGAGTCATGACTTTGTCACAGTGGTCCTTCTCTACTGATTAAAAAGTTTCTCCTCTCATCTGAAAGTGTTAAGGAGGTCATCTCTGTCAAAACACTCACATGTCATCTAACCCGCTGGTCCGGAGCTGAAGTAGTTGTAATATATACCCCTTAGCTGCTCCTGCTTGTCATGTGTGTGAAGGAACGTGTGCTTGTAACGGAGCTGCCGACAACTGACTGGCAGGGTGTGGTATGAACACGCACGCCGTCCTGCTCCAGCCGGGACACACAGCAACTTGTTTACCGTGGCCAAGTCTTCGTCTCCAGTTAGGCATGAGTTCCAGTTAAAACAAAACTCAGTACAGATGGGAGGACAATCTCCCCCCCATTTGTTGGGACTGAATATTTTAAAAGTACTACCAGAACCAGATGGGAGCTTAAACGCAGATTTAGTTTGTAAAGTACGGGAAATGCGATTTGCTGGTAAAGTGATGATTTTTTTTCTTCATTTTATTCATTTTTATCGTTTTTTTTCTTGAACGATAGAATTTAAAATTCATTAGGCCGCCAGCCCAAGAATGAGCACAATAAACACAATGATCATGACACCACCGACTGGAAGCACAGCACTGCACCGGCCGTCCTTTGTTGGGGGACATTTAATTGCTGCTGCAGGGATTCCTGCCAGACTAAGCCAAGGAATTTCTGGGCTGAAGTGCCGAACAAAATTAATTGGAGCATTTATCATTTCTGTTCAAACGGAAATGCACCTTTTTATTGGCAGTCCCACCTTTTTACGGAGGGTGAGGAAGAGCGTTAGCAGGGGTCAGTCATGCCTTTCATCATGGTGAAACAAAAGTGTCTAAACCTGACATTCTGGGATGACACAGACTTCCTTGACGATGAGTTTAGCAGCTGTGAGACTAACATTTCCATGGCAAAGCCCCTCCGTGGGTGATCACCATCCCTGCGAGCAAGCATGGTGCCCCACGGTTCAAGGGGTCACCTCATCGAAGATATAAGAAAATGCTTTCCTCATTGGCCACGGACTCCAGGATTCCCAGATACTTTTTTTTGGCATCATTAAGTGAGACTCCAATAGTTTACAGTCTGTCTGGGCTGCATGCTCACCAGTAGCCATAGTGAAAGGGCATGACTGCTCTGGGGCTGGACTTAATTATGGAAATATTTAAGACTAGCCTTATAAATTCCAGGAAAAAAGCAAAAACAGGAATAATGATAATAAGGTGTTTGTGAAGTCCTGACTTGTTTTTTACACTAAGTAGTTGGGGTTTTTTGCTATAAACTAAGGTTTTAAAAGGCAGTTTTACATTTTAGAACTATGCACAACTTGTAAATTGGATTTGTCCTCCAGGTACTCGACTTCTCTGATGCTAAATTATCATTGTTACTTTACATCAGCCAATTTTGTGTCATTATTTGTGTCAGTCGCATCGGAAGGTGAAAAACAGCGGGGTGGGGGGACCAGGCTGGATTTATCAAATTATTTTAGCTGCAGTTAGTACAGTATTTGTTGAAGGTCTTTTGGTATTAACGCATATTTGAAGGGTAATTTGCACCAATTTATGGTCAACGACAAAAGATACATGCAGGTGACATCACCATCTTCTTTCCCGTTAATAGCTCACCCTTTCGGCATAACTCAATGAAAGTTGGTTTATCAATAAATTGCGATACTGAGCTCGCTCTGAAGTAAAACTAGCTAATATTGTTGGTCAAGTTACAGTTAAGTAGATCTTTAAAGTTATCTTTACCATTGTTTCAATAATGAGGAAGGCGAATTATGTGAAAAAGAGTTAGTATTTGATTCTTCTAATGCTATGTTAGCATAGTATAATGTTAGCTAATATATTTGCAATTTTTAAACTAAATGTGCTTCTCCCACACATGACGCTGATACCTCACCATCAGAACGCAATCTGTAAATATTAAGTATATCTAGATGCACATTCCTGTAACTTATCACATATTTGTCGTTAATATCTTGTTTGTACTTTCCTCTTTTGAGTGCTGAGGTCTTGTGTCTCCGTCGTTGCTGCTCTTGTATATTTCACCATTGTGGGAGGATTAAAAGTCTATTCTACGATAAAAACACTTTTATCTCAGCTCGAAGTTCCCCTTCCTTCAGCCTGGCTGTAAAGTGAATGCGATAGCGACATGAAGATTGCAACATTCTGCAGTGGTTGGATAAACGTATGCTCCCATGTGTGCAATGAAAGCGTCCTGAGAGTTGCTGTCTATTCACTTTGAATCGTGTGACATCAAGCGTTGCTGAACTGAGGCGTTGGTTGCATATGTCAAAAGTTGGAGAACAAATTGCAGCTACATAACTTAGTGCTAGCCAAGAAATTGTACAGTTTCAATGTGCGTGATTAATCTGTGTAGCGAGCAGCAAGACTTTGTCCGGTTGTTTATGGTACAGTATGGCGAACATACATCAGGAGCGCCACCCGTCGAGCGCTGCTGATTGAGTGCACGATGCAGACATTAGGATAACATTAAGAAAATGTTCAGGGAGCGTTTCATGCAACCAAATACGAACGTTACATTTATGCCAGGAAAACTTTGCATGACAACAAAACTCTTAACCTTCAGATAACATCCCCACAACCCAAAACAAAATGTTCCCAGAACATTCACGGAACCACAAATTGTTAGCTGGGTATAAAAATTCAGCAGAATCAAAACATTTGATTGAATTTGGTTATGCGTAAAATCTGATATTAAGTAAGGGGCTTGTGACTAAATATTAATGAATGCAATAGAAATCGTATTAATAACTATCAGGTAGGAATGAAATCCAACTTGGCTGCCTCCAAAGGACTAGTAGTTCTTTTGTCATTTACACTGGCTTTAAAGGGTCAATCGCACCATTTCACCGCAACATGAAAGACTTGCAAGTGACATGCATTTTCCTTTTGAAGGCTGAAAACAGCCCTAATCACTCCCATTGAATTGGAATGAAGACAGAAACCTTGGCATGGAGCTTTAAAAGATGGGGACAAAAGCCAGAACAAAACAAAAGCCCAGGACGGGACTTCAGCCATGGAGGAAGGGCGGATGTGTTTGTGTGTGTGTGTGTTTGTGTGTGTGTGTGTGAGGGTTTGCGTGGATGATGCAGCAGGAGCGGGGCTGCAGTGCACCGGCTGGGACCGTCTGGAAATGCCCCACGCTGTTTTACTGCTTTCAAGCGCAGCCAAAAAGATCTCAGTCTTCTTCAGTTTTCCATGTGTTATCCTCATGCACCTGAACGCTAGAATTCCTCCTCAGCAGGACATCAGATTCCATCAACCAAATAACGCCATTTCAATATTTTTCAGTGCTAAACCACAAACGGGCATTTTCATAGCAACATGTATCTTTCTTATCTCTACCCATCAATTTTTCATTGCACATCAATAAGCCATAAGATCAGACCTCCAGACCTCCTGTGAAAACAAAAATATATATATATTTGCAGGCAAACAGGTCACTTGTGCTCTGGTATTCCACAACACAGGTGGTGTAACAGTCAGTTTGAGTGGTTAAAAGTCTTTCTCCAGCAGGAGTTTTTTTTTGCATTGTGGGAGTTGACGCCCGACAGACAGGACGCTACCTGCATCCATCAATAATTGAGCGGCTCTTGTCCTGTTATTTAAAGAGAACAAGAGGAGTGCCTCTCCAGCAGCTCTTTTGTGCACATTTACCTCATGCATATTTAAGAGGGATACACTTGCAAGGATACCGTAAGTGATGGGATTTAAGTGACGTGTCGTGTTCTCATCTGGGTTTTTATTTATTGTGGTTTGTGCACTTTTTTCCTTTATAAATGAGCATTCCTTGGACAATTTTTATGTTCAGTCTTATGTTGTATTATAAAGACTGCAGTACCTTTTTGTTAACGCAATTATCTTCATACCAACAGATACCATATCAAAACGAAGGGATAAGGTCAAAGATCTGGAGATATTTAGGTTAAAGCTGCTTTTTCCACAACATTCATGTAATTAGTCAATTTTGATTAAATTTGAGTTTCCGGTATAAAGTTTTCCTTTATAATCTGACTACTGTGTGATGGTAAACTAATCAATATTATTTTAATATGAACAAATGTTAAAATTTCTACCAAAGACATAAATTGCTCAAAGTTAACGCTATTTTTACAGCAGAATTATATTTTCAACAATAAACCTTTGCTTTAACCACTAAAGCCCACATGTTCAGCCTTAATTGTGCACAAACTTAGTTAACGGCTGTCAGTTCGGTGAAGTTGAGCATTCAGCTGCCAGATGTTTGTCAGGGTTGGAGTGTTGAGCGAGAGTGGAAGAAACAAAATTACTCAAAGTGAAAAGCTACAGTAGTGATACTTTGTTTCAATAATGTAACATTTTTAGATGCAAAACTATGTCTACACCTGCAAACAATCATCCTCTGAAAGTCTTTTCTGAATGTTTTTTGGGCGGCAACCCCACAGTACAGCACGTATCTGAGGCATTATTCGCATTCCTTACAGTGAACTACAAATGGAGAGAGGTTTTTTTATTTCCCTCAAGGTTGACCTTGTCATTTGGGTACAAATTCGCCTTAGCTGGCTTAAACTAACCTACCCTAAGTTTGTTTTGCTAGTTGAAGTAGAACTTTAACTTAATGTAACTGGTTTTCCTCTTAAAGTGGGGTACATTAATGGGATCTCCACTAATATATACCAAGTCTTACCTCCTCCATCCCTTTTTTTTACAAAATAGGGCCCACCAAAAAGATTCTTGTCTAGGGCCCCAAAAAAGCTAGAAACAGCCCTGCCACTCAAGACGACACATTTTCATCGTGTCTTCATTATCAAAATAGCTCTTAACGTCCACCTTGCTTTTCTTAGCCGCCATCTCCATGGACACAGACACAACTGAGCAGTGGGCTTCACCTCGTCAGTCGGGATGCAGCACATTTAATTGGACGGGCTTTATCTCTAATTAAAACCAAAGCTAGCCTGTCAGCAGGAACAGACAAAGCCAGTACATTAGCATATCATTTCTAAAGTTGGGAGTTAAGTAGAAACTTTTGTCATCTTTGAATGCTCGACAATGACACATTACATCTGACGGCACTTTTTATAATTTCCTTTTTTCTCTTTAGTAAAAATATTGGTAAGGACAGTTCTTCGGAGGTCTGCCAATCAGAAGAATAAAATTACATAACTGAACTTAATTATACATAAAACGCCTTGTGTTCCAAAGAAGCACAAATTAAGAATGAAGGTCAAGCAATTAGCACAATTCAGAACTCATGACTGTGTCGCATTAAAACAGGTGACTGGTGTTATGATTGGTACCATCTTGGTGACGTTAAACAGAAAAAACAACCACGGTGACTCTGCTCTACTGGAAACCTTTACTCAGAATGCATCATTGTCTCTGATCCCCCTCCAACAGGCAGCAGCGAGTGGTTGCGGTTCCTAGGTGGTGCAGCTATGGGCAGACCGGAGGGGTCGGCCGGGCCACCTCTGGTGTCAGCTATGCTTTTTTCCCTCCTGGCTCCCTGGCTCCTCTTCAGCGGGGTCTCCAGCCTCCCTCAACCTGTGCCAAGAGTCTTCCTTTCCTTTGAAGGTAAGAAGAAACGTCTTAATAATTCAGCCCTGAAGCCGTGTGTTGAGTGTGCATGTAGACAAACAGCTGGTAATCAAGCCGAGGAAGGGGCTGCATACTTACAGGGGTTTATATGGCTTAACTTGTGGATTTTGAGCAACTTTGTTTAGTTTTGTCTCTTTTTTCCCCCCCTCACACACCCGAGGCCTTGAATCCCCACTTGTACACCATCCTTATCCACTCTTGGTCCTGCTGTGTGTCAGCCAGAAGTCAGGCCTCGGCAGGAGGTGGCACAGCTTGTCAGGAATACCCCCAAATCTGTTCATAGTTAATATTTAATCAGCCAACCCTGTGGTCTGCAGACCAGTGGGCATTGTTACTCCCTCTGGATTAGATTTTCTTGTTTTTTTTTTCCTTTTAAAAAAAAAAAGCTTTGGACAAGACAATTTAATGAGCGTTTGATGCTCTTTTGAAATGAGAGCATACGGGCCGATTAAACTTGCGTGAGTCCTTGTGGATGGTGGAGCGTCTCACCGAGGTCTCTGGTGTCAGGGTGGATTGTGTAATGATGCTGAAGCAAAGGTTTGATCACCTTTCACTACAGATTAGTTTGCGTAGAGCAGCTGAGGTTGTCCATCAGTCAGCTTTCAGCTGTCCATTAGTGAGTTGCTGTTGTCTTTTGGTCTTCCAAGGTCTAGATTTGTGCCATACTTTTTCCCAACCCATTTCCCTGTCAGTATTTCGTCTCAAGCATATGGAACAGTGTCCAACTTCCAGTGGTGGACAGTAACGGAGTAAATTTACTTGAGTACTGTACTTAAGTACATATCCAGAGGATTTGTACTTTACTTGAGTATTAGATTTCTTTGGTACTTATTACTCTTACTTGAATACATTTCCAAGACAAATATTTTTACTTTTACTCAAGTAAATTTCTAGGAAGGCTGAAAAGTACTCGTTACTTTCAGGTCTGCTCTTCTTTCTTCTTCCCTAAAATCCTATTGGACACAAGCTGTTTTTGTCAAAGGAGGAGACCTATCACATCATCATCTGCTGTCCTCTTATGATCCCATTCATTTGATTTGTTTTTGGTGTTTCTGCAGGTTTTATATAACATTGTGGTTCTAAAAGCAGCACATCAGTGCAGCTGGTTTCAAAGAGTTAATTCTCAGAAACAAGAGTTAAAAGACCCTTAAATTAATTTAGAAAAAATATAGTAATTTACTGATGTGGAAAATAAGAAATTTACTCTTACTCTTACTTTTACTTAAAGTAAATTTAAAAGCATTTACTTTTGGATACTTAAGTACCTTTAAAAGCAAGTACTTTTCTACTCTTACTCGAGTAATATTTTGACTGAGCTACTTTTACTTGTAACGGAGTAAATTTTGACCAGTAGTATTTGTACTCTTACTCAAGTACTGGGGTCGAGTACTCTGTCCACCTCTGCCAACTTCTTTGAGCTGTTTATTATGCCAGTCATCTTGGAAAGAACCTAAAACTCATACCTTCTTAAAAGAAGGAAAAACCTGTCTGATCTTTGGTTTTGACCACTCCGTAGTCATTCTTCTCCTCAGTGTTTCCATCCAAGAAGCTCTTTTAATGTGTGAGTCAATAATCCTGGAAGAAGCTAAGGTCCTTTCCTAAGTCAGGGTTAAATTACTTCTATCTTACTGACTGTAAGTGTCTCCTGCTGCAGGCAAGATCATAAATGGAGGCCGACCTCCCAGATTAATCCTTTAGCAAGCTCCACACTTCATTTTAATGACTTCTTATCTTATGATAAAGTAGATGTGTGTTTTTTTTACATTTCTGTAATTGACACATTAGGGGAAATTTATGAGAAAAGAGCAGCGGGTAACCAGCTGAGAGGCGGCTGTTTGTTCAAGCGGCGCGAGCCAACATCAGGTGCGAGTTTGCATTCCGCCCATGATTTAGCACGTCAGGGAGTGGATGCAGCTTTTGTTTTTCAGTCCGAATTCATTGCAATCTCTTGAAAGGAGTTTGGCGTGGTTGAGCACCAGATGTACGGAGACTCTTAAAGACCAAGGTGGGGGTTCATTTCTTACACAAACACTGTAAGTCCTTGCCAGGAGACAAATTCAGATCAGGCTGAAGGAGCCAGAGTTGATGAATGAAGAGTTGTAGAAGATGACTGATGATGGGAAAATGGCGGCGGAGGGTGCAGGTGGTTTGCCATCTGTTCGATGTGGATAAATGTTGGTCTTAAACTGGGATGTGTTGCTCCCAGATGTGAGCTGCTCATTAACATGAGCTGCGGCAAATTAATCCAAGAAAACGAAGCAGCACTGTAGATCATAGAGGGTTGAATATGTTCATGTCGCAGTGGAAACTCAATCCAAGGACATCTCCCGGCGAAGCCCCTGGTCTTGCTAGAAAGTTGCAGTCTTTAACATTCCTCTCCCTTTCAGTCTGCTTACTCTTGTTTTCTGGAGGCAAATGCTGCAGGACCGCAATTAAAACCGCATAGTAAACAGTGTAAAATGCAGCTAACCCAAATAATAAACTCTCAAGTGGTGCTTTTTCACTGCCGTGCCTCGGATAATAAACTCAGGCCTTTCCTGACAGCTAATCTATTTCAGGATTCCTAGTGTGATAAAAGATAATTATCCCCCTTCTGTTGTTTCAAATTGTCTCTTGTTCGCTCCACATTTATTCTGGGGTGTTTCAGGGCGGTTTGATGTATTTTCTGAGGCAGAATGAGGCTGATATGCTAACAGTACACACATTTCAAAGAGAAATTAAGAAATCAAACAACTTGCGGATAAAATTTTGGAGTGGTACTATCATAGATTCGGTCTCATTATACAGTAATAAAACTGAAAGTGATTGTTTTTCACTCATAAAATGAAATTTTAGCTCTTTCGAAAAGCTGTACTTACTTAGGAATTTAACGAAGCCTTTCAACCATTTTATAATGCGTGATTCATCCAAGGCGCCGCCACTGCTTCGCTATGAAAACTTCTATCCAGGAGGCAGTTTTTATCTTCATCTTTCCCTATGAATACTTTAACACAACGTGGACAATGGCTACCCAGATCAAATACGCGATTGTTAATAGAAATGCAGTCGTAAAGCAGTACCCTTTCACTCAGAAAACCTGCCATTATGCTCTGCATATGTGTCCGTATCTTGCTGAGGCAAATTGAAGGGGAAAGAAAATTGTAGAACTTCGACTGGCCACCAGGGACTGGGGTCCAGAAGCAAATTCATTTCCATCTCTATACTTACATTTATAGCCTGGTTCAAAAAACTATTTAGATTGCCATAGACAGACTTTACACGCTTGATAATTGTACAGGGAGTGAATTTTCTATGGAGCTCATCGAGTAAAATTTTATGAAGCATAATTAATAATAATAATGAATTTAACTTGTAATGCACTTTACATTCAATGAATCTCAAAGTGCTACACTTAGACCATTATTCATTCATACACATTCTCACCGGTGGTGGTAAGCTACGTTTTTGTAGCCACAGCTGCCCTTTGGGCAGACTGACAGAAGCGTGGCTGCCATATTGCGCCAAACGGCCCCTCCGACCACCACCAAACATTCATACGCATTCACACGGGGCAAGGTGGGTAGGGTGTCTTGCCCAAGGACACTACGACAGCAACTGGGACGGAGCCAACCTTCCGATCATTGGACGACCCGCTCTACCACCTGAGCTACTGCCGCCCAATTAAGTGTTTGGTTCTTTGATAGTCTAAGTTTACACTGTCACTTCAGCTATTTAACACCTTTGGTGAACTTGACTTGTAACTGTGAATAAAGAACCAACAGAATATGATCATTATTGGCGCATTGCGGTGTTAACTGTACTATGAGACTGTTTCAGCAGGTTTTCGGTTGGCTTGGAAGGGTTTCAGAGCAAAGCTCAACAAATGAGCCTGAAGCATCCGTTTTCACCTCTGGCTGAAGTCTGCTGAGCAACCAGAGGATGCCACTTGGTCAGGCTCTTGCTCTTGCTACAGCCAAGCAAACTTTTCTGTCTGTTGCTCTGTCGCCTAGCACGCCAGGCTTGATCCACCCATGCGTAATTGCAGGCCTAGACCCTTTAAAACAACTAAAGGGGGACTGAAGGTCGAGACCTAGACCTAAGCAGATGGTCCCAGCATCCTAACCTATGATCTTATTTGAAGTTTAACCTAGGCAACCCATACTTGTTAGCATCGTAACATACTAATAGACCAACAATTGTTGGTGCCAATATGATAAGAGAAATGGTTAAACAAGTCTAAAATTTGAGGGCCGTAGTCCTGTTGCATCACTCGACTTCTACTGGGCTCCGACTGGAGGACGACCACACTGACATTAACCTGTCAGATATTTTAGTAAACCTAGGGACTAATCTTCCCCTCAATGGTGGCAGGCAATTATTGCCAAAACCATGAGACCCCTGTCACCATACCTCATTGCTCAGATTTAAGATTGTAATTTTCTTTTTTTTCTTTTTTTCTTCCCATACGCAGTGCTAAGTATTCAGTACACATAATTCAATTTTTGTTTCATCACTCTGCGAAGCATTTTCCAAGCACCACTTTGGATTGCCAAGGTGCACTTTGGCAAACCTCTGCCGTGCAGCAATGTTTTTGTTGGAGCACTTCCTCGTCGTATCATGCTGTATTCAACCTGCATGCTCGTGATTTATGTATGGCAGACTCAGGAGCAGAGATGTTTGACATTCCAGGGATGTTTTCAAGCCTTTAACTGTTACTGTAGGTTTTGTTCAGCCTCACTGAGGATAATGTGTTGTACCTTTTGGCATCATCTTGTCTCAGCACCCACTTCTGATATCAGTAAGCAAGCTACTAATCCATCTTCATTTATAGACAGTTCAACTGTGAACTGATGGGTGCCTCCACACTTGGAAAAGAGTCTTTGATCTCCAAAGACCCACTTACTTTTGATTGTACTGTACTGTATGTCATGAGATTTCTTTCTCATGGCGTGGTTCAGGGAATATCAGCAGATGCTTCTTATGAACAAGATACTTAAAATGTCAATTGAAGTGTCTCCAAACCTCAGTTCCAAACTCATTTTATTCAAAATACTTTACTAATCCCTAAAGGGAAATGGATTTTCCAGTACAGCCTCTCCAAGAGTTCAAAAAACATGGTAGACAGGTGCCTGAGGCTGCAACCATGGGTTGGCGCTGCCCTTTCCATAACCTGGACTCCAGGTGTACAAACTACCAACTCCAACTAGCAGAAGTAATTAGTCCGTGGACTCCCTTCTTTTTCCACCAGAAATGTGAATGTGTGATCGCTGTGTTCAGTAAAAACACAGTCGGGTATTTCAGACCGCAAAGGCTAAACATTTTTGGCTTTTATTTGACACGTGAGTGTTTCGTATCATATGATGGAGACGCTAGTTGGACAAATTACACCGCTCATTGGTTCTGCTACTGTACCAGAGGTTGACTCAGCTGTTACCGCAATGGCATTTTGCGAGGAGTTGGGTCAGAAAACCCGCCTCATTTATCCCCTCGGTTGACAGGTTGTGCAGTGGTCTGTGTTTGTGATCAGGATCATTACACCTCATCAACAGTCTCGTGCTGTTCTGGCAATCCTCCATGTTCAATCCAAAATTAACTTACACATATAAACAGTGGGTATGTGAACACAGAAAAGATGTTTGTTTAAAAGTGAGAGGGCCCTGCACTTATTTTTGTGGAGGTTAATGTAGATTTTTGCACACAGAGCCTGTCGGAGACACTGATTAAAATAATGCCTTTGGGTTAATGAGCGCTCTCCAGTATGAGCAACCCGGACCACAGCCCAGAGGGAAAGTGGTGTGGAGATCAGAAACCAGCCGTCGGGGAGCGGATACACCAGTTCCCTTTCATGATTCATTACTG
The DNA here is from genome assembly GCF_033807715.1 of Cololabis saira. Lineage (NCBI taxonomy): Eukaryota > Metazoa > Chordata > Actinopteri > Beloniformes > Belonidae > Cololabis > Cololabis saira. The sequence goes on along the minus strand of NC_084609.1, from coordinate 11,103,760 downwards.
CCTCTAATCATCAGCCCTAACTCACAGAACTGACGCTGTTCTTACACACAAGGTTTATGTCCCACTGTTGAAAGGCATTTTGTGGGAGTGCCCGCATGTCAATAAATCTGAGAAATAGTCTGTGCGTGCTTGAATGTACATTCTTGCACTTAAGTGATAACCTTTTAACTGAATTATTATTATCTAAACTATGTGGTTTTATAGTTTTTCATCATGGTTATGAACACGTCCAACAAGCTATTCTACAAGGTGGACGCCTCGACTACACAAATCCGTAAAAACCCTCAAGATTGCTATTTCTTTTCTTCTTTAGCATGAGGTTTAACTGCTCATTAAAAAAACTTGTCTTTTTTATGTCCTTTCATAAACATTTTGACTGTGAAATAGACATGATGACCACCCAGAGATGCGTACACAAGGCTGAGACAGGAAATTGTATCTGTGGTCCGGCGGTGACAGGTAGCCAGAAGCAAAGTGGGAAGCTTTTCTTTGTATCAGCAGGTTAATTCTTTGCTAATCCGGATCTGCTTCCTGCCTCTGTTTTACATTAAAGCTGGGCGTTAGCATCATGTTGCACAGGGTGGAAAACAATGAAGCCTGTGAGGTGAATTCAGGGATGCTCTGTTATCCATGGCATTCGTGGTGAATCAGAGGTCTGTCAAAGCCGTCCACAGTGACGTACACAGACATGCTGCAATCGACTGTGAACCAAGTGATGCGTGATATTGCTCAGGCTATGTTCAAACTACCAGCAATAAACTTTGTTGAGCGCATCCAGACTGTCTTCAGACAGGTTCAAATCACAAACGGAGGTGGTTTCTAATGTGCTTTCAATTGCATTTGGACAGGTCCGTCTCAGAGGTCCGGTTGCTCAATTTGTTTTACACTCCCAATACAACACAATAACATCTTGTAACAAAGTGGTGCAAGTGGCGAGGGGATTCTTCCATTTGGCAGCTTAAACTGGCTGTTATCTAACAGTTAACCTGCCTGGATTATGCATCCAGGCTGTGCTAACATCCCAGCAGAAACGGCTCCCTGAAATGCACACAGGGGCCAACTCAGCCTCAGCCACTTTTATTCTAACACCTCTACATATCCATTCGCAACAGCTGTGAAACAATTTCTCCATGTTTAATTTTGGTTTGTATACATCCTACACGGGTAAACTGCTGGAGCAAGTACAAGGATTAAGGACCGTTGGCAAAGACACACAGATCGCATCTGACCACCCGCAACGATCAGATTCTGATTGGATATGCTAGAAATTGAATTAGGGCTGGCAGTGAAAATACAGCCTAAGTGGTCCATGTAAGCGCCCGAGCTGCAGCCTGGACACTTTCCTACATGAAAGCTCAACAGTGTGTGAAATGTTTGAGGATCTTTGTGTTCATTGATTTCTTAAAAGGTATGGTAAGTAATCTCTGGATGATGTCACATCTGCTGATATTTAAACTTTTTTAACAGTATGCTCATGAGCTGAGCATCTAGCAGATGGTGAGAATATATACAATGAATATGGCATAAAAAGAGTTTTGGGTTAGAAATTTTGTAGGATAACTTTCCCTAATTATTCTTTGCAACATATTGGAAGATTATCACTTAATTTAAAGACTATTTCAACTGAAAGTCATTCAAATATCACCAAAAAAACAGCTTCTTTTCACATTTGTTTGTTTGTTTTCCTTTGGCATCTGGCTTGAATCGTAAAGTAATTGTAGAATAACCGTTCATGTTTGAGGTTTTAAATTGACTGAGCCGTACTTATCACGGCACAGATTCTTTTTCCTTTCTTGGACATATTTTACAACTTAAATGCCACTTCATTGAGCACATGAGGATAAAGAATGTGAAAACAGTCTCTGGGTTTCAGAATGGGCTGCAGAAGTTTCAACACATGCTTAAGTCATTGTTGCCCTCACAGCTAATCTTGACCTTCACTCTGCAACATTGACATCAGCTGCATCAATGCCAAATTGAAAAGAAAATAACCTTTTTAAAGCGTGAAATTATTTCATCCTTGAAGATGCAGTTCATTTGACTTTATTTAGCGGTAAATCATGACTTAATCTTTCAGGTCCAGACGCTGTGTCAGGTCAAGATCTCACATTATCATGGGGCGAATCCCAACAATCCCCTGTTGAGCAGAAATTTAAAGGAAGGAGGACCTCCACCTTTTTCCCTTAGCTCTCTTTTATTACTAGTAAACATACTGTATCAGCTTTCAAAGTCCTCCAGCTAATATTTCTAACAAGCAACCCCTTGCTGCGATAGTCTCTACGAGGGATCTGCTACAGTAAAATGGTTGAGATTTACTGTCTGTTGGAGGTGTTTGGAAACCAGGGACTCCCGATGTGCAGGTGAGAGGTCACAGGCTAAAAGGCATGGTGGTTGACAGTTGGAGCATTACTGACTGTCGGTGGCATGTAGCGAAGGGGCCAGGTGCCAACTGGGGGAGTGGGAACGCAAACTAGCCGTCTGCTGAGGCACCAGGACGTACTGTATGTCAGCTCGAGTTTCAAGTAGTACTGGGAATGTTAACCATCACCTTAGGAGGTTGGCCGTCCAATGAAACCTGAAGTTTTACATTCGTGCTAGTTGGCCTCACTTTGCACGAAGGCTCAACGATAAAACCAAGGGAGAAAATACACTCGTCTCACATGTCATATTCAAATACAGCAGCTGCTTTGGGAGGCCGGGACATGAGAACCACGCCATTATGTGCAGCCATATGATTTCCATTACGAATGTCTGGATATAGATAATTGGCAACAGACGTAAAATCTGGAAATTAATGAGACGTGGTAGATAAAAAGTCTTCCCTGTCTGGGCCAACTTTGGCTTCCCTCCATGACAAGTAGCTCCAATATGATACATTTAAGCACGCTTTTTGAAAATTAAATGCAGAGAGCTGCTTGCATAGGAATGTAGAATGTGTCTGCTGGACAGACAATCAGACGACTCTGTCAGCCAACTAAAGGCGCCTTGGGTGGTCTTCTTCCAGTGGATTGACGCCTGACCTGTCCCTCTGCCATTTTATACGATGCCAGTCGTCGCTGTATATCAAAAGGGTGAATCCCTTAGAAGACACTGTACCTAATGTTCTGACAATTAAAGGGTTCTTGTCATTTTCCGGAACAAGATCTTTTACTAGCCCAGTATGTGTGAGTTGGTATGTGTTAGGTAAGCAAAGCCGTATAGAAACAAACTCGAGAGCTTGTAGCATTGTCCAGACAAAGAGGAATGGTATTTGGCATCAGGTCTGAAATGAGGCCATACCCTCTTGAGTGGAGAGTGGAACCACAATGGTGGGATATAAGCTGATGCTTCAAAATTTCTCAAGATGGGTGATTGGGGTCCTCCCACCAGCTGCCCCTGACAACCACAGAACAGGTTCTCCTTGAACTCAGTGGTGAGCCAGCCTCATTAACAGAGTTAATGCATGCATGCTGGCCTTTCAGGTAGAAAGCCAATTGATGAGGGTGGATTTGCATGGGAAATACAAAGGTTGGTTTGTAATTGGCCCACTGAAGTGTTTTTAATTAGGTGCAAAGATATGTTGGCTTATGCTCAGACACTAGTGGTATTGATCAAAAAACCAACACTCCAGGCACCCTGTTAGTTTCGCGAAAGCTTTTTATCCTTGCACTACAAAGGCTAAGCCCATGTTTTGACAAAATAATCCCATATTGTTCCCCCACGCTGATTTTTATCACCTTTTCACATTGGAAGAAAAGCACCTACCATTGAAATTTCATCAGCTAAATCCCCACAGCTGTTTCCCTTCTGCTACCTCTTGTTATCCCCCATCAAACTGGACAAAGACTCCTAAAATCGCTGAAGTCAATCCGTCAATCTGTTGGCAAGTCAATCTGTTGGCAACGGCTCCTACGATCTCCAGAAGTACAGTTGCCTCTTAAAGATCCTGCATATTTTCTAGCCATTGTGGATCTCAAATTTTTCACAATGCTGCGTCACAACAAGCCACTCCTTGTATTGACAACCCAAACCCGAACCATGGCAGCGTTGTTTACTGTTGGAGGCAAGGCGGTAAAACTGGGTTATTTGATTATGCAAGCAATTTTGGGGGCCAAGTCGGTCAGAAAAGAGTGAAAACCTGAGAAGGGCTTCATTGTGGCTGTTGCATTTCCTCTCCTGGATTTACTGAAGTATATTACTTTGTATAATCACGATGGGAAAAAAAATTAAAAAAAAGATGAGCCTTGAGTGCTACAGTGCTGTGCTTTAATTGCTGCCATACATACAAGCACAGTATGATAAGTTTCTTTCAGTTTCCCACATATTCCTTTTCTATTTCTGCTCTCTTATTGTCACCACAGTCACTTAAAAAAAGCCTGCTCTGTTTTTTTGTTGTTTTTTTTTTTTACTCCGTGGGATGTCTTCGTTGTTGCCTTACTGGGTTATTATGTTCTACAGCCTCCAGAGTGATCAATTCCCAAAGGATTAAGAGACAGATGAACTATGTCACGATGATCACAGCTTGTAGTTGCCTCAAAGTTCTGCCAGGCTGCAGTGACGACGAAAAAATGCTGTCATGAACCCAAAGGGCTTGATTTTGCTTTGAAAAAAACATCAGTCCAAGCAGTTGGCATGTTCAACATGAAGGATAAATGTGTGTTTATCACAACGTCACATCATTCTGCTGACGACTGTTCCCCAATTCAGATATTGTCTGTTTATTACTAGTTCTGAAATGGGTTCCTTAATCGTTGTGCCAATCATGTTTTGATAAATCCTTTAACAGTACTGAGAGGGTGAATATTAAATAATCACAATTGTGTAAAAATGTAAGAAAAAGGGGATTTTTGCCATCAATTTTGGTGATCGTTTACAATGTTTTTGCAAAAATGCTAATTTTTTATATTCCCAAAGTCCAGTGGCAGAAAATCCAAGATTACAAAACATGACTTTATATGAAGCTTTGAAGTTGAAGTTTGACTACAAGACTCTTCCGGTACCTCCATCTCCAAATGTAACACAAACCACGACCACGTAGTCCAACAGTCTTATTCATGAATCCACTTCTTCAGTGGTTGGTGCTGTTGTGCTTAATGCTCCTCTAACCTGGTGTTTGTTACGCCGAAAAACACTAAAGTTGACTTTGAAAAACCCACCTACTGGGTTAGTTCATGTGGTTTTAATTAGCATAAGTAAGTCTGCAGCTACGAGTCGCAAAACTCTAATTAGTTAAACAAACTTGTGGTGTTAAGTTGGATGTTCTTTTAAAAAAAGTGTTTTCTTTGTTTATAGTTAGCAGTTGGCAACTATCTAAATTGCTTTCAAAACAATAAAGGAAGTTTTATTTTGAAATATCCCTCATTTGTGCACTTTGTGCCCCCCAGACCTGTTTTCAAGTGATCATCACTCACTTATGGGCTCTGGCTTCTTTGTCCAGTGTTGGACTGTTAGAGGAAGGTTAAAAGTGTCAGTTTTTCAGTATTCTGTTACTTGTGGTCCCGTTTCTGTTTATAACCAAACAAATGGTTTAAAATTAGACTCCAGCTTCCCTGTGCTAAACCTGTTACCTTCTAGTTGTTTTTTTTTCTTAGATATTTGGATTGATCTTGGCTCTTCCCACACTTGCCCAATTCTGTGTTGATTTTAAAAGCCCCCCCCCTTGCCCCTCCCAGTTTGAGAGCGGTTCAGAAGAGCCTCCAGGACTGCTCTGACAGACACAAATAGTTTAAACCCTGGCAAGAAGGAACAGTGTGTGCAAACCTCTAAAGAATTTACCCTTCCTGCTTTTCTTTCCTTTTGTTTTTCACCAATTTTCATGAAAATTGGCCAAGCGGGTTTAAAAACAATCCTGCTAACATCAGTACTGAATACATCACCTCCTGTTTGAATACCCTTACATTTATGAGGAGCTTTGGTTGACCCCAAGAGGACCCTAACTAATTCTAGACACAGATCTTTTATTAATAGCCTAATGAAATCTGTTATATAATTTCATTTGTTTACGCCGAGGGACCTCTTTGAAGACATAGTCTCATTATAATGAGATGGAGGTCGAGGTTGAGAAACTTCCCCAGTTTTTGTCCAATAGAAGGGAATATTGAGGACTAAAAGTACGAATATTCATCCCTCTGCTGCTATAATTTCAATATTATCTAACACAATGCCTATTTTAACTGAAGCACAGAAAAGGATTTTGGAAACCATTAAAAAATGTAATTATCAAAGTAGCTAAAAATCTTTTTATTGCTTTGACCTGACGCCGTCTTTTTAATTAAAAAGCATTCCGGCCCATCTACAGAGGTATGGGAAATGCTTTCTGTTTATATGATCTCTCTCAGCAGAGAACACAATGTGTTGTTTAATATTGAATGAGTTTCTTGAGCCAACAAAAGGCTTTTGTGCTTCTTTCCCTCGGTCACTTAACACACCTCACATCAAAGATATAAACTCTCCCTTCCCAAGCCGGGACCTCACCCCTTTCCGCTACCTCCACTGTCCGTTGCATTGATCTGGGGGGATTGTTTCACTAGTGGATGGCCGTCGGTCAGCGGGCCATTATGGGTCAAAGCTCAAAGTCAAAGGCAAGGCACAGGAGACTGCTGTGAGGTCCACGGGGAGGTGCAAGGTCCACCTGCCCACATCCATAATAGAAAACCCACCAGCTGTCATACTCAAACACTCCTTCTTCTTCTTCATCTTCTTTTTTTCTGCCTCTTTCCACTTCAGACCAAATATAACAAAAGCTTTTCATCGGTCTCATTACTGCAGCCTTCTTTCTTGTTTTACAAGTGATGTCCCGCCTTTAAAAGAAATGCATCCTTTTAAAATCTCAGACCTCCTTCCAAACCACACAAGGGCAAGGTCGGGACCATGTTGTCATTATCCTACCCTTCATTGTAGGCAGAAATAAAACTGTGCACTTTGAAACCACAACAAGATTTCCAACAATGCCCCCTGTAATGAAGCGCTCGCTCAGTTTTGACATTCCTTCTTGTGACGGGGTGTGTGATCTCCACAACGAGGAATGCACATAAACACATGACTAACGAGTTACATCTGGTCCGAGGATATATTTTTTTCTTCATGTTGTTGATAGAAACAAAATAGCCATGCTCCAATTTCTTGTTTTGCGTTGTTAAAATGTCTGACATCATATTCCAGAAAGCTTGAGAAGGTTGCAAATTTGTGCTGTCAAATAAAATTGATGAAGATGAAGTCAGATATTTAATTTGGACTCAGCAACTGGCCAAATTAGTCCGCCGCATGTGGAGGTTATGAGATTCTGTGCAGACTGGATGCACTAAAAGACTCTGAAAACACCAGGACAGCCCCCCCCTCCCTCTTCCTCCGCCCTGTTAGCGGAGCAGGTGCACCATCTGGCAAGCTGGACTGCAGCGCTGCAGCAGTGCAGGCCTGACTCGCATGTTTGTATGAGACAGAAAGCAGAGCGCTGAGCAGATACTGGATCCAGAGGTATGTGGACTCCGGAGGGTTTCAGTTCGTGTCTCCGTGAATAAGCTGGATCCATGCAACGCACCCCTGCGGAGACTCTTCTCCGCACTGGGCTTAACTGACCCCCAATTCCAAAAGGGAGCATGAAAGTCTTCTTTTTACCCCCACCGGGAAAACACTACAAAGTTCATGATAATATTAAGCAGTTATTTCACACCCACCACGCCCCTAAAAATGATTGCTTCCCCTCTCAAATGTTCTGGAAACAGGAGCTCTTTCTCTCTTATTTAAATATTTGAAATAGATTTTTTTTGCTTCTTTTAAGCAATGTTCTTTTTAACAGGTGTTTTCAAGTTTTTGTCTGTCCACAAATGCAGCTTTCGCTTGTAAAAAATATATTTTTTGATATCTGAGTGACCTTATTAAATGATTCTGTGTCACACTACAGTCATGCACGCATGATCATATCCGGTGCTACCGTTATATCATGCACATATATCCATATCTCACACATACCCACCTTTATGTACACATGCTGTACAAAATAACACGATGTAGCAAGATTGGTTGCTAACGTGTAGGTCTAATCATAGAATTGTGAGCGGACCCCAGGGGCCACCCCAAATAATTACTAATAATCACTAAATAAACTGAAATTCTGGTAAATGATGCACCGGTCTGTATGAATCTGCGCTCGGTCTGACACACCAAATTGTTTTTGTTGTATTTTTTTAATATTATATTATGTCTTTATGTTTTGATGCACTTTTAAATTTTTGCGGGAACTTTTGGAGCCCTGTTGGAACCCGGGATCAAGCATATGGGTGACCGAGCGATGCTCAGCCAATCACAGCAGAGCACGTCGCAACAGTCTGTTAGTACATTTCACAGTACAATAAACCATGTATTTAGAATAAGGGGGGTTGTACTTTCTTGGATTCAAATTCATAATTTAGATGTCAACTTCAGCGAAAATGCTGAGCACTAATTAGTTAAAGTGATGACAGTTATCCGTTAACACCCTAGATTACTTTCACTCAAAAAGCCATACACCTATGAATGCAGGTAAATAAAAATACCCTCTACAGCTGTCGTGGATGTAAAATCTAGCCATGGGGACCAACATCCTTTTTTGTACCAGGCTGTAAACACAATTATTTCTGTTACCAAGTTGGACATTTTAGCATGTGAGACTTGCTGTTGTGGGCAGGTCCTAGTGGTCAGTCGAGGAACTGCACTTCCTATTGTAGGCTACTGTGGGATCAAGTCAGTTCAACTAGCTGGATGTAGTCACTTGGTGTCCGTCTTCATACTGTAACCACAGGCTCACACCACATTGTCGTGTTAAAACTCAACGGGTCGTGTTTCTAACATATCTTGGTCAAATTTTTGCTAGACAGCTGCTACATAGCTGCGACCTTGAAGGAGCATGAGGCTCCTTTTAAGAAATGAGACTCTCTAGCGCCACCCTTCACCACGACGGCCGCCGGGGGTACTGCAGCCAACAGTGAAGCCGGCACGGGAGAACGGGGAGAACGCACATGCAGCGTCATGAGACGTCACATCCGCAGGGCAGCGCGGGAAAAGCGGCCCCAGCCTTGCAGCACATTTTGCAGCACACAGCCTGTTCAAGGCAACGGACAGATATACTAGAGGGCTCACTCTTTTTGGTTTGGAACGCTTCAACTGACATTATTACTAGAAAAATTAAAACGTATACAATTTTTTTTCATATATCCAGCCTCAAGCTCCTTTTAAGAATGAAACCTGAAAAATTGGAAATTTTCCAACTTTTGACGGAAGTAATTCTGCTAATTTGATGCACAGTTAAGATCGGCACCCTTTTCACATCAACGGACGAAGACACAGGACAATTCCAACATGTTCGTCTGACTCAAATGTAATAACAGTAAAATAAAATAAAAAAAGATTTTGGCAAGAACACTTCAACTTCAAGAGCAGTGTTACCTGAGAGGACAATATCCTCCACTAGGCCAGAGAAGAACAATAATTCAGGCTGGGAAATAAACTATAGCACAAGTAAGGGTGTTTTTTTTAGGATCCATCTGCTGCATTTATAAGTAAAAGCATAATTTCCTGACTTCTGATTTAATATTAGAGCACATGAATCACAGACTAATGAGGTCAACAGCTGCTTAGTACAGTGTACTGTCTTGACGATCATGAAAAATGCGTATGTCAATAAGAGGAGACAGAAAAGGAGCAAGAGTTCACCAAAATGTAATAAAACACATAACTAATAATTTCATAGCTGCAGCCAGAGTCAGGAGTGATGACAGTTACTGGACAGAGCTGGTGCTGAAAGCCTGGGATCAATACTTCAAAATCCAACACAATGTAGACAAAACAACCGTACCTGGATGAGTAATATACCATTTGTGGAAATACAACCTAAACAACATTACCAATCAAAAGTACCAGAGTTAAATCCATTTTTCCAAGATTTAAAATAAACTACAATGATATAGATGAGCAACACAAGACTTCATTGAGTTTACGGATCATGAATTACTTTATCCGCCTCTGAGGTAGCGTAAATCTGAACCGTGCCCGTCTATGCCGTTAGAAATTCCTACAATTTAAGCCATTCCCATGGCTAAAAGAAATGACTATTCCTGTTGACCTGCAGCCATATACATTTTAAGATTAATGTGCCAGAGTTTGTGTGAACTGCTACTCATGTTTATGTGAGCTATATATCCATATATTCACTCACCTGGTGGTTATGCACCTTGAAAGAAGTTGCATTAACATCAGAAATGTGCGAGTCTGAATGACAGATGCTAGTCCAGACCCTTCCCTGCACAGAACAACTCCCTCACATGTAACGTATGGCCTGATTTAATGTGTTGTTTTTGTTTTTTATTGCATTCTCTATATTTGGCATGAATGTAACTGCATACATCCAGAAGGTGAAGAGAAAAAAAAGGATATTTTTTAAACAATAAAATGTTCACCAGACTAGAAAATGTTTTATTGGTGGCGCCTTTATCCATTTTCTTTTTAATCCCATTCCTTTGAAATGCTCTTCATTATGACATTTCCCACATAATTTCCCTTTCGCCATGAAATCGCTAGCCTGTTTCTTGCCTGAGTATCTTGCAATGTGCAACAGTGAAATTAAAACCTCTGCCTCAATCCTCTATTGTAAACAGCTGCTCATTTAATGACGGCTGCTTTTATTCTCAAGGGAAAGAAAAAAAGCTAGAAGAATGTGTTTACATTAAAATTGCTATAATGAGTACCAGTTTTGTCGTACTGGGTTTTGCCAAATCTTATACGAGACCATGACCTGTTTTTTTTTTGTAATTACTTAATTCCTAAATAGTCATCCTTTATGGTTTGTGCATGTCCCAAGTCCTTTCAGATTAAAATCAGCCCAGTACAGATCCATGATGTATCTCTCACGATCATTTTAATTAATATGTTTATTTTATTGTTTTCCGTTAAAATGATTCTTCGTTTTATTTCCTGCAGTTTTGAAGCATTGGAACTTGCTATTTTGCAGGATATCTTCAATGTTAATGTTGTTTTTGTGCATGTTCACCATTAGACACTGGCCAACGCGGTTGCATTGGATAAAACGGCGCTCAAAATACCCTCCTGTCGCTTCAAGATGTAGAGCAATTTACCTAAACACAGTCAAACCAGAGAGCGAAGAGTCGTGGGAACCTCGGCCTGCGCCTGAAGTGGTTAACTTGTCTTTATTTAAAGTTAAACACTCCAAGCCTTACGCGGTGAACGCTCCAAACCAGCAGCCTGTGATGAGAGTGAGGGGTGCCATGGAAAAGCCACTTTCCTTCGAGATGAAAGGCTGCAGCCTCAAAAGCATACGCCACACCATAATGAAAATGTGACTTTAGCCCAAGGGATTGAGGCACAGCGCGGGCAACCTGTTTGTTGATTAGAAGAGGGAATACAAAGAGAGCTCAGAGAGGGTCAATACAGGGAAGGAAATGGAGGGTGTAGATGTACGTTGCCACCCCCAACCCCTGCTTTCAGCGCAGATTGAAAAAGTGATAAATATGCATGAGTCTGGTTTCAACAGTGAAGGCCTTTGAGGGTGAGGTTGAGCATTCTTTATGTCCGGAGCAAATAGGCTGAAAATAACTGTCTGAGAAAGTTAACTTTGTGTGTCACGAAAGAATTCCCAGGATGATTAATTTACTATCTACTAAACTCTTGCTTGCTCATCGACGGTTAAAACCATTTTGTTTGCACAAAGACCAGCTTCGAGCAAGGAGACAGTTATTTACAACAATGACAAAGACACGAGAGTTTGGTTGTTAAAGCTCGTCAAGACTCTGACCTCTTCGGAGCATCTCTGAAGCGAGTGACGTCAAGTGTTTCCAAACTGAGCTGTCGCTTCTGTGCGTCACGGTGGCAGCTTCGATCAAAAGTTGGATATTTTTCAGCCAATCAAATTACAGCTACTGATGTTTACGGCTGGTTCAAAACATGCAGCCTATTTGTGTAGAAAACAGGAAGAAAAGTGGTTGTTATGGCAAAGGCACGGCAGGAACTGTCAGAATCCCATTTAATTAGCATTTGTTAGACCCTCCAGAAAAACGCGGGCAAAAATCCTTGATTCTGCGGGCTAAAATCCTTGATTCTGCGGGCTAAAATCCTTGATTCTGCGGGCTAAAATCCTTGATTCTGCGGGCTAAAATCCTTGATTCTGCGGGCTAAAATCCTTGATTCTGCGGGCTAAAATCCTTGATTCTGCGGGCTAAAATCCTTGATTTTGCGGGCTAAAATAATTGATTATGCGATTAAATGTGCAGGTTTTTTATGTGCTTTTATGCGGTGAAATTGCGGAATATGTGGGAAGTTGCGGATTCGGCGCTGAGCTCTTCCCTCTTAAATTCAGCAGGCTGTCTCGTCTGATCTGAGGTCGTAGGAGAAAAAAAAAGGAGAGCGCAGGTGGAGAGGAGAGAGGCGGTGGCAGCCCGGGGGCCGGCCGTCTCTCTCCCTCCAGCCCGCAGTGGTACGCGGTCAGCGCGGATCCTGTGTCCACCGGCACCTGAGTCCACCACTGGCGGAGACGGCACTCTCTTTTTCCTCTCACCCCCGCGGGTGAGAGCTGCTGTTTGGGGGGTGGCGGTTTTCTGCGAGGGGTGCGGAGGTCCCCGGGCGGGTCCCGCACGTCCCCACACTCCCCCCTTTTTCCAAACTTTATGCAAAAATGTGCGGCGATGATGCGGTGAAATCAAGCGAGCCCCGCATAATTCGCATATTCAGCGCGGACATATGCAATATTAACCCCAGTAAAAGTGATTTTTCTGCACCAGACATTGAAATCCATGGAAGGTCTGTAAATCCACGGACAGCCGTGAAATCCGCTTAAATTTCCGCGATCACGGAATTGCGGATTCCTGGAGGGTATAATTTGTATTTATTTGGATTCAGTTTTCGAGTAAAAAGTCTTCCTTTAAATACAGTACAGCAGTTGTGTTATAAACATAACTTGTTCCAGAGGTGTGATTATGTCTGCCATCCTTACTTTTTAGACTTCATTTGGTCATTTTAGTTTTCACGTGCCATTCGGTTAGATTTAAGGCGCTCAGACCAGCTGGTTAAGTTTAGGCAATCACAACAACGTGGCTAAGACAAGGAAAACATGAAGACTGATCCCATCACAACAATTAGCAGTCACAATCTTAGTCACAATCCAGGGACTAGCTGGTCATACTTGATCAAGGAAGCACAGAAGAAGGACGTTCCTTGACTGACCACTTCAAATAAAGCGTCTTTACAGCCTTGTCTTCAGCTGGGTCTCCATCGCGTGGTTTCACATCCATGGACACCCGTGGCCAGGGGCCGATTCAGCAGCTGCGACCTGGTCATAGCTTTGCCTGCCTTTGACTCCAGACTCTGGACCCTTCAACGCCAATCACTGCTGCGTTTGAGGACCTTTTCGTGCCTGAGGACATCGCTGGGCCAAGCCTGGGCCACAGGTGGATGAAAAGTTCAGCCAGAGCACTGTTCACTTTGGTTCTGGCAGCCCTTGTTTCCAGGGTCATCTCAGTAGTTACCTTCTCTACGTCAGAAATTAGGACAGATTCAGTCAGAAAGAATATCAGATAAAAGAACTAAGATTTAAAAAAAAGGGTAACTCTCTTTATACAGTACAGTCCATTAGGCCTGTGTTGAAAAAATCGATTTCCCAATTTTAAATCAATTCTCATATTAATTCTTAAAAATCGATTCATATGTCTAAAGATCGATTTTCTTTTATTTTTTTTAATTTTATTTATTTATGTATTTTTTTTTTTCATTATTACATTACAACTTTTGGTTTATCCCCAAAAAAGGAATGTTTTGTTTTGTTAGAGAATAACTGTCATGTTTTTGCCTTTAAATATGTTTAAAGGTATGAAAACATTAAAGTGTTAGGTTATAATTGCATAAATTGTCTATATTTCATTACTTTATATACTGTCTTGGGGTTACATTTGCAAAAAATGCTAAAACCAAATGGTCAAAAATAAAAAACCAAAATGGACCGAAAATGGAACAAATAAAAACGGAATGTGGGAAAAGATAAAACCGATTTCATCCGTCTCTGTTTGCTGCCATGGATCTGTTTGGTAATTCTGACCCACATGATGTTTCTGAAAGCAGTTCTATCAGCATTCTGGGAGCTGATTGGTCCTTACAGCATTATTAGCTGCCAATACTTGCTGTTGAATCTCAATATAATACTAGTAGTAATATTTTGCATAACTACAGTCATATAATTCATGCAACAGCTCAAAAAACAGTTTTAATAACACTAACCCAAATCAATATCGGAATCGAATTGAATCGGATTGAACCAAATCTTGATAATCGATTCTGAATCTTAAGAATCGGAATCGAATCGATTCTTGACATTTGAATCGATCCCCAGACCTACAGTCCATACTCTCAACGTTCTCAATGCTTTGAGTTGTTTTGTAGGAACATGGCCGGCCCGTCTAAATCGTTTTAACCTCATTGTGATCCTTCTTTTGATGGATGCCTGCTCTTTAGTGGAAAGACTGTGGTGGATCAGAGCCGTCTCAACCACAGATACGGTGCTGTGTTCATGGTACTTCGCAATTCACTCACTCAATGATCGACGGCAAGGTGAAAACCTTAACCCTAACCCTAACCACTCAAACTGCAAAACCTCCACTGAAATGCATTACTGTCAGAGTGTTGAATGCTTGATCAATGCATCGTCGGCACAAACGTTGAACTTGTTGCTCCTTTATCATAACTCACATTGCGTCCCGGCTGGAGAGCATTAAATCAGTGGCGTACCCCTTTAAGAAAGTTGAACTTTTCACCCTTTTAAATCAAATCGACTAGTATGTTCTATCACAATATTTTAGGTAATGATACGCCACTTTTAATATAAAATTTTAAACATCTAAATCCTAAGATCCACACTGGGCTGTCAGAGTTATATCACGTTCTGTTGACTCTCGCTACAAAGGTAAGACAGTAGCTTCAGAAGCTTTAGATGCTCTGCTTCATTTCTATGGCTTCAGTCTCGAACTGAGTCTTGAGCTGATCTGCAAACTAAAACGTTATCTTGTCGAGGAATAACCGTAAGTGGTCATGACTACAGGCTGGTCCGTACCAGGAATTCGTTTTCGTTGTTCTTCCAACTCCGCAGCAGAGATCAAGTGCTTGGACTTGACTGAACAAAAAGGTTTGTTTTTGTATTTCTTCCAACCTTGTGAACTATTGTGTAGTGTGGGTGCTGTAGCTGCAAATCGCCTCCCGGCCTGTGTAAATACGCCGTGGCAGCTGTGCTCCTCCTGGATGAGAACTGAGGCATGTTTGAAGAGCAGCTGCGGGTTTGCTTTTTGGATCTCACACTTGTTTCTGTTAAAGATTTAACCCGCTAGAATTAGGAGAGACTTTTCTCATCGCGGCGCGGTCACAGGGCTTGTTTCGCAAGTTTTTTCCTCAGCTTTTTCTTCTGTGTGTGCTTCTCAGACCTGCAGGCCTCCGAGTCCTTTGAACACTACAGCATATCTGACAAGGCCATGGACTACAGGATTCTGCACATGGACGAGGACCAGGACAGGATGTATGTGGGCTGCAAGGACCACATTCTGTCCATGGACTTCAATAACATCACTTATGGCACACTTAAGGTCAGCAGATGGTTATTATTATTCTTGTTAGGGCTGGGCGATATGGACCAAAAGTCATATCTCGATATTTTCTAGCTGAATGGCGATACTCGATATATATCTCGATATTTTTTCTGTGCCTTAATTGGGGTTTCCCCCAAAGCATTATAGCATAGCATCTCTGTTAGCTTCATTTTTTTCTGAGGCAAACCCTTAAAAAAAAAGTCAGTTTTAATACAAAGCCACGTGCCAAATGTCACACAGGTTCCTTTATTAACAGAGGTCTGCACAATATCAAAATGTATAAAACAAATGAAATAAAAATAAACTGCCTGCATATATAGAATAAAAATGCTTCTTGAATAAAATAAAACAAATATCCCTTTCCTGCATAACAATTAAATTAAAATACACTGTGCAATTAATACAATGTAGACAGTAACAGGCAGACTTTTCCACTGAGGTTGACAGTTGTGCAAATAATAAAACATTTGTGCAAATCTCAAATAAAACATTCAAATCAATTTGTCACAAAATAAGCTATATCAAAATCATAAAAAAAAAATGTAAATTTTTTTTTTTTTTTTAAATCGATATAAACGATATTGTCTCGTACCATATCGTGTTTGAAAATATATCGATATATATTAAAATCTCGATATATCGCCCAGCCCTAATTCTTGTACATGATGATAGAGGGAAATAAGAACTGAAGCGTATTTATCATAAAATGTATTGCAGTCTAACAAATGATATATGTAAATTACCTTAAATTTGCCATGATTGGTACAGATTTAGGATTATTCATAAAAGCTGTAAAGCTGCTCGAGCTCTCTTACAACTGATTCCAAATGCAGAGAAGAAATTATCTTCGGCTAAATTGACAGACGCGAAGTGCACAAACAGATGGGGAAGCATTTAGAGCCCCCCAGAGAGTGCTGCACAGCCTCCATTTATTTAGCTGTAAATTGCATGATGTATTTACCGAGCTTGACCTTTAAACCCCTCTGCGGGGTTTGAAAACAGTGACGACGGCTCGCTGTAATCACCGAAACAGGAACAAAGCTGCAGCGTTTGTAATCATTTTCCCCGCGATTCATTTGCGTAAACAGGATTTTAGAACCGAATGAGTCTATTTATGTTCTTTGTCACCGTATCTTTTCTCTCTTTTGCTATTTTTGTTGTTTTTACCTCCAGTTGCTTTGGCCTGCTTCTACAAGCAAGATAGAAGAATGTCAGATGGCAGGCAAGGACCCAACAGTAAGGACACCAAACCTCTAAAAACACTTATCTCAGACTTAGACTTGTTTTTTCCTGAATGAATACAATACTGTACAAAATTCTTGCTGTTTTGTTCACGTACTTTCACACATTTGCAGCTATTTTGCATCTTAGCTTCACACCCTCATACAGCACATCTAAAGCAGTTTTTTAAGCATCTTCTGATGAATTTCCAACGGGGGCACAAAAACTGACGTCACTCGGGAATGAAACACAACACTCAAGTTATGATAAACGAAACCTTGAGAGATTACTGACATTTTCAACAGTGATGAGTCAAGGAATCCAGCTGGACACGCTGGAGCCAGAATCCGGTCTGTCGTCCGGAGGAACCGCAGCAGCAAACATGCTGCTGTCTCCATTTCCTGTCTACTGAAAAAGCTGGAGGTGTTTGTTCGTTGCATCTTCATGGCCAAATGCAGAATTCCTCTAGGATATTATGATAATAACAAAAGTAGAAGCGGATGCTTTTGCTTTCAAAAATTAAACGATACAAGTATACCGCGTGAGACGAGGAGGGCTAATATTACCACGACAGTCCTAACAGATGACCTAATCAAATGAGCATAATTAGATTCACCAACGAGGAGACTAAAATCATTGATTCATCATAAGCACGTAGACGTTGCTGTGAAATGAGCTTAAAGTAAAGAAAACATGACCTAGATAGGATGAACGGTTCAGCACATCAGGGAATACACCACGATGATGCAGTTACATCCATCCGGTTATCACCTTATATCACTTATTACTTTATCACTTTACTTTATCTACGTTGTTTTTCCATCAAATTTAACAACTTTAATCTGAGGATTTCTTTCTTCTTTCTTTTTTTTTTTTTTTTTACCTTGTCTGCACACATATTAATGATTGATACCATGAAGGTAGAAACCAAAGGTATATATATGTGCATTATTACTATATTTAATATATATACATATATATATATACGCATACATATGCATACCGGTACACATACATAAATATATACATACAAACCCTGATCTGAGGATTTCAATCGTCTTTGCTATCTGCCTTGAGGAAGGCCTACATGGCCGAAACACGTTGGCATTTTAACTTTTTCTAGGCATTTTAACTTTTTCTAAGCCATGATTTAATAAAGGCCTTTTAATTTTTCTAACTTCTTGAGTGTCTCGGTTTTTCCAAATTGTTTTTGAATCTTTTGGATCCCCATGCCAAAGAGCACCTGAAGTATACTTTTCTTACACCCAGCAGCACTCCATGCGTTTGTAGTTGCCTTGAGGATTTCAATGTTTTCTGTTTGGCGAGCTTAAACTTTAGCATTTATGTTCTGTGTGTCATATTTAGTTTTAAGTGAATCTTTAAACAGACTTTGGATGCCTCCGAAAAATAAATTATCTAAAAATATTAAAGCGACTTAAACAAAATGTTCAAGAAAAATTTGAATATTGTATATTTCTTCTCGGATTGAGTTGATAAACCAGGTTTCCCACAGACCGGTGGTAAATATATTTTCTTTTTATGCGGGGACATCAGTCCAGTACAGCTTTTTGGACCCAGAAAAGAGAACCTGATGACCCGAGTTCACGAGACTGACTAGAAAGTCCTGGTGCTGTTCAGATGTGTGTCTGCAGCACAAGTCGGGGTCAGCGACCGGCACAGTTGGTCATTCCCGGGCCGAGCCACTGGATTAATTAGAGCCGTGTATCTCTGCTGAATAAAAATAAACCCGAGTCAGAGCTTCGTGCTGAAGAGGAGATTTAATGAGCCGGTCTGATTCTGAGACGCATCCTTGTTCACTGTAACCAAGATTTAATGAAGGCGTCCAGGAAGATGCCGCTACATCTGCTTTCCTTGTAAGTGGGTTGTTCTGAGGCGAGTATTTCCAGGCCCCCTGCAGATACCGGAGTGCAGAGGACCGCGGGGGGCGGGGCTCCCTCTGACACCGGTGCTGCTTCAGCGCTCCATCCTCTGACACCAGCAGGGTTAACGGAACCAGGATGTTTTTAAAACAAGCCGCTGCAGAAATAGAAGAGAAAGTGGAAACACTTTCTCTTCTATTTCTGCAACGGCTTCTGCAACGAGTCTGAGCAATCACACAGCTGCTGCAGGAGACTTGGGTGGGTGAGCGGCGCTGTGACGACCCGTGGAACGCCTCCGTCCCTCCTCTGTCATCTACAACTCCCTTTCACTTTCCATCTGACTGTTTCTCCTCCTTTCTCTGGTCGTGGTTTCCAACACGCCACCAGCTTCCTCACTGGACTTTTGTCTCATCCCTCCACATCTGTGCACGTTTAGCTCCCTCTCTCCAGCTCTCAAGCCCCTGAGAGCGACCACACCAGAGAACACCGTTCAAAAGACTCGGCGTGAGGTCCACTTTGCACCTGGGGTCATGTAACAGGGGAAGGTCACGCCGCATGTGCGTAGCTCTGTACGGCTCATGTCAGATATGGGTCCGGGCCTCTTGTGGGCGTGTTGGAAATGAATGATAAGGGAAAGCAGGGCCGACAAAGAGAGATAAAGAATAGACGGATAAATAACCGAGATGGGCGTGAGACATGGAAATATTCAGTTGCGATTGGCTGATGGCTCTCAGTGGAGCCGCAGCAGCTGCCAGTTCCGCTGCCACGGCCAAGTTCCTGACGGCTCCCTGGATGCGTGCCCTCTTCCTCCTCCCCACTTCTCTCTCCTCACTCTTTATTTCTCTTCTTTCGCCGCTCGCTTTCTAAAAAAACTTGAGCTTAATTAGCCAAAAAGTGCAGCACTCCCGCTGCTGCTGGGCGTTTAAAGTGGAAACAAAGTTGTCTGCCTCACCCAGATAAATCACGGATGCTCCTTCTCCGCCGGCCTCAATAGCAGATATGTGATTGCCTCATTGTGAAGTTTTTACAGCCGTCATAACAATCGAGATAAGTTTGAATTAGTGCCTCATATGGAAATAGCATTCAGTAGCGATAAACGAGTTCTGGATTTGGTCTACGCTTCGGCTTTGTACCAGGAAACAGATCTCTCCTTTGGTATGTCTG
Source organism: Cololabis saira (assembly GCF_033807715.1). Taxonomy (NCBI): domain Eukaryota; kingdom Metazoa; phylum Chordata; class Actinopteri; order Beloniformes; family Belonidae; genus Cololabis; species Cololabis saira. The sequence continues at coordinate 11,083,908 of NC_084609.1, read as the reverse complement.
ATGCAGTGGGTCATCGCTGAGGCAGGAAAATAGAAAGTGCTAGGATGACTGAAGATGTTTTAACTTCTGCTGTTCTTTTTAATTAATCCAGAAGTTATGTTCAAATATGGGCAGAAATATGTGCCACTAGAAACTGAATTTGAATAATTTATATTTGAATTTAAGTTGCTCAACTTGAATAACTGCATTAAAAAACTGAATCTGAATCACATAATTTGAATTTGTTTTGTTTAATTTGAATCATTGCATTGAAAAACTGAATCTACATTCAGTTCTCACAATTCAAATTCAGTTCTTGCAATTTAATTTCAATTTTACTGTGCCAGACATCCGGGTCTTCCGCAGGAACAGCAATCGAGTGCAGATACAAAGAACTACTTTTCACGTAGCCTACTATAACCTCTATTTTCTTTCAACAGTATAAACGACCAATGGGAGCTAGATATTTCAAAACCTATTGTGTTTTCTCCATTCAGTGTAAAAAGTAGATTTATATCTTGCCGTTTTGTAGAAAAATTTCTGCTGAGGAGTGTGTGAAGATTTGCGGCAACGGGTGAAGCCTGAATTATTAGGCTTCACCCGTTGCAATTGAATTGCAAGAACTGAATTTGAATTGTGAGAACTGAATGTAGATTCAGTTTTTCAATGCAATGATTCAAATTAAACAATACAAATTCAAATTATGTGATTCAGATTCAGTTTTTTTAATGCAATTATTCAAGTAAAGCAATTTAAATTCAAATATTTATTATTCAAATTCAGTTTCTAGTGGCACATATTTCTGCCCATATTCAAAGCACCACTTGGCCATTGGAGCAAGATTTCATGAGGCTTGGAGAGGTGCTGGTCCGGGTTGATTTAGGTCTGCTGGGCATGTCACTGGCATGGACGAGGGTCGCGCCAGGCAGCAGTATTTAGCACCTGCTCAATAGACACCACGGTGGCTACAAGTGGGATTAGCTGACATCAGCTACCACACGGTACTTGTTATACTAGATCGAGTGTCGCCTTCCCCCGAGAGGTCCCATCTCGCCAGGTTTCAGGTTGAGGCTGCGCTGGGAGCCCAGTGACTCAGACCGGTCAGCGTTTCAACCGGCAGCAACGGGGCAATATTTATGCTTCTGGAAGAGGAGGCAGGTCACTGCGGCCAAACCTCGCGGGGGCTCGATGGCGCCGGTGAAGAGAAAACCGTCTGTGAGGGTGCATTCACACCTACGGTGCAGTTGGGTTCACGCACCAAAGCTAAATCCTGGAGGCACTGAAGCGAGAATGGACCTTTATTTATGTGGAAACGAACACAAAGATGCACCACAGAGTTAACATTCATGTATGATCGACCCGCCACTGCGTCTTTGGCAGCTTGAAACATTTTTCTGCGGCTGTACCTTTGTTGGATTTGCAAATTAAAGGTCATTTATCCAAAGTTACACATACAAGCAACTTACAGAATCACAAGCAATGCCATTTCCAACAATCTACATAGTGACTTATTTTGGTCGGTTTCAAAGGTATAAAAGCATGATACAAGTTATAATGTATCACATAACGTAGAAGTTTTAGATTATGCCTACTTTTCTTTGAAGAAACACTGAAAATACTTGTTTTTTGTTGATCTGATTGGTTGAAGTTAGTCAGATTATAGACTGATCCAATCCTCTGATGAGTCATTTGTTTAAAAAGTCCACAGACGAGCAATGAGCTAAAGCGATCATATTACACCAAGTAGCTGGAACAGCAACATGTGATCAGTCTGAATTCAATAATAACTGCTATTTTTTCATATGAAAAATATCGTTTGTAAGAACGTGGGCGTCGCTTCAAAGATTAATCATCACTATTGACCTTCATGGAAATGTCTTCTAAGATGCTAAACTTGTGCTTCTCGGTTTGTTTGTCTGCTCTTTCCAGCACGGCTGCGGGAACTTCATCCGGGTGGTGCAGCCGTACAATCGGACTCATCTGTTCATGTGTGGCAGCGGAGCGTACAGCCCGGTCTGTGTGTACATCAACAGAGGCCGCAGACCAGAGGTGGGTGGACATGACGGATGGAGCAAACCGTTCAGGGACATCCGCCTGAAACTCAGCCGCTCAGCCACAACTGGGGGGTTATAAATCACTCAGGGTGTCCGTCCAATGACACCACCTTAATAGGATGATGGCAAAATGGAAAAACAGGAAGGTTTACACTATTTAACACCTGTGACTGTTTAAATCATGACTGAAGGGGAAGAAGGATCAGAATGTGATCGTGGCATGTCTTAGTATGAAGCAAACGCAGCCTCAGATTAACAGCTATGATAGAAAGAGAGAGATGTAGATGTTTTTGTATAATATTAAATAAAATAAAGGAAAATAAAACATGTGGACAATCCTAAGTACCCCCATGTAGATACAGCATTAGCAGCAGTAGCTTGCAGTAGTCAATTCTGCGTGATTTCATCAGTCCCACATTGATCTGCAGAAATGTTGTCCCAAATGCCAAAGTGTAAGATTGTAGGTTAAATCCCCAAGTAACCTAGAAACAGTGCAGCCACGTCACACGATGACATGAAGAGGTCTGTGGTTTGTGGGTGTTCTTGAACTTGTTGTCAGTCTTCATAAAGTCAGAATGTAAAAATACACAATTCTGTTGGGACAGAGATATGTGGGTCAATGACGAAGGATTTTCAACAGGTCAATTTTAAAATAATTAAAAAAGTTTTTGTCAAGATGAATTGGCACTAGCCTAAAAAAAGGTCATGTGGTGCAACCATGATTCATATTAAAATAAATACATTTCCTTAAGTTCCTTCAGTATTATACAAAAACGATTGTTTTTTTTAATGGTCGCGCCACATGATATTTCATAAAATGGACATCATCAGTCAAATTTTGTTTGTATATTATGATGGAAATATAAATACAAATGTGTTGCAATCTTACACACTACAAGATACTTCAGAAATCATGCCAGATCGGGCAGAAGATTGATTTAAAAACATTTACAGTGATTTCAAAAAGAGTTTTTAAAACAAGAGTCATGGTCGGACGGTTGCACCACGTGACATTTTGACACTTAAAACAACAACAAAATCCCAAATAACTAGAATTTTTTGTAAAATTCAAGTCAGTCCATATGTGGGACAGGTAGGCCATATATATGGTATTTTTTTATCCATTTAAACCTTTTTTGAATTGAAAAAAAAATCGATTTTTCAGAAAATATAGGCGTCACGTCATTGTGTCATGTTTGCAATACATTTTTTAAGATTACCTTATCAGTTACATTTTAATGAATACTGTGTAGAAGGCTAAATTCTTTTAATAAATTAACTCATCACATCACAGTTATAAAACGTCATAGCATAATTGCCTAAGTTGTATTTGAATGCCTTAGAATTAGGCAATTATGCTATGAGGCTAACGAAAATATCTATTTATATCATGTTAACTTAAATGTACAAGGGTGTGAACATGGGTTCCCCCAGTTATCAGGACTTTGAGACTGGCCCACTCTAAACGTTTGTGTGCTTTTGGATCAGGTTCCTGTTGCAGAATCGAATTTCGACCCAGCTTTAGCTGCCAGACAGATGGCTTCACATTTAGCTTCTTTGCTGGGATGTCCACCTATGGGAAGATTGGCAGCTTACTTGAACCTGTCTTGTTTTCCACTAAATGAAAAAATCTTTCCCACTGAAGAAGATTTGCAGCTCCATTTCCCAGCAACAGTTCCTTCTCTTAGACACTTATGTCTTTCCTTCTTGGCATTGTATGGAGAAATGCCTGAACTCTTTGTAGCACCCTATAATGTAAAGTCTGCAATTTAACCCAATAGTCAATCTGGTGTTTCACATCCAGTGTATATAACATTCTTAGATTCTTAAAACACAAAATGTTGAACTCTGGACTGAAAATAAACATATATATTACATTATCTGTCAAGTATTACATTATCAGTTTTGAAAAAAAAAAGACCCACCTAAAAATGTAATAAATTCCCAATAATGTAATAAGGTATTACATTATCAGTAAAAATGTTATTACAATATCAGTCAGGATATTTTATTACATTATTGGTGAAGTTATTACATTATTGGGTTTTATTACATTTTCGATTGAGTTAAGTGTAAATTTTATTACATTATCAGGAAATTATTACATTATAGGGTGCTACACTCCTGACCAGCAACTTTGAAATATCGCTGCTAATCAATTCATCAAGGGCTGAAGATCAGCTGCAACAATCCGCTTAAATTCTAAAGAAGGCAGTAAACAGGTACTTAGGATTGCCCACATTAGTTTTTTTTTAATCCTTTGATTTTGTTAAAGGAATGATATGATGAAAAAAAACTATGTTGGTCTCTTTCTTCTTTTTTTGTGATATGCCTGATAATAAGACCCACTATAATCAGGTTATTTTATGTTTTTGCACATAATAAAACTCCTTAGGGGTCAAAAGAGCATGGTTCTAACTTTTGCATGCGATTGTATGCTTAAAGTTAAGCATCACCATATGGTTTTATAAAATGAATTAGTGATTTTAAGCCTGATAGCTGCCAAGTCTTTGTGTATTCCTTATGATGCCTCATGAGAGGAGGAGATAAGGGGGAGTAAACAGAGGTCTCTGGTCAGGGACGGAGCGCCGTTTCTGGGCTCTCGTAAACAGCCGTCCGTGTAAGTGTGGGGAATCCCTCCAGGAGGAAAAAGCCTTCACTGACGTGACAACATTCATCCGCAGACTACTGCCGGCTGCTGCCAAACGTTAATAAGCAGAGAAAACCAGGCGCTCTCCCCGCTGCAGTGCCTTTTGTCATTTGGGGTTTTTGTTTGAAAGGCGGGCTGCTCTGTTTGCAGCCTCTGAGCTCAAACATGTCAAAGTCTGAAGAAAGAACATCTGTAAAGTATAAAACGCTGCCATACTGGAACGCTGAGAGTGAGCTGGAAATGGGACCTCTGCTCTCCAAACGTGGCCGGGATTTTTATGCTGTTTCAAAGCTGCAAGTCGTTTTCCATCTGATATAAGGTGTGGGTCTCATTCTTGAATGATAAATATCCAATCTGGTCTTTTTGTCAGTCTACAAATCTTTAAAAGTCCCATGGGATGTGTGATATAAGACAATATTTATATCTGATTTAATTTAAAAGTTAATTTGAAAACGTAAAACCTCACTCTGCCCCAGTGGCAGTCATACGACGGAGTATTAGGGCCAAACTAAGACAAAAAAAATTGGAAATTACGAGAATAAAGTCATAATATTACGAGAATAAAGTCGTAATGTTGCGAGAATAAAGTCGTAATAGAATAAAGTCGTAATATTATGAGAATAAAGTCGTAATATTTAACACAGGGAGAAGAAGCTCTTCCTGTTAGAGTTCTCATAAATTATATTCTCATAATATTACGACTTTATTCTCGCAACATTACGACTTTATTCTCGTAATTTTACGACTTTATTCTCGTAATATTATGACTTTATTCTCGTAATTTTACGACTTTATTCTCATTACATTATGACTTTATTCTCGTAATTTCCTTTTTTGTTTGGCCCTAATACTCCGTTGTACAGTCATATATCTGAGGGAAATAATCAATTCCGAGCAGTGGAGGTATTTTCAATGAATGTCAGAACCTTCCAGATGGGTTCTGTCCACCTCCAGCACCTTTCTGTAAACATTCATTTTCCAGGAATAATGCTGCTTGGCTGCTGTAACCAGCATCTCCATTCAAGGAAGCTGCGGCGCCGCAGTGCGCCGGATCTAAATGGATGAGACGGGAAGAGCGATAATTTAACCGGGTTACTCTCCGACTGTCAAGTCCACCACATGGAGGGTGTTGAAACTTGGCAGCGGAGCCTCTCGAAAAATGGAGAGATGGCCACTATGAGACATCAGCAGAGACATTCCTCCTCTCCTGCAAACTGGAATGTGCTTTTACCGGCCCATCTGGGCCTTTTAACCGAGACGGCAGAACATCTGCTGCCGCGCATCCTAAAAAGTAAAGGGAAGCAGAACTTCACCCGGGCTGCTTTGAGGGACATTTGCTTTGCTCATAAAGCCAGTTTTACCGCAGTAGAGCCGACTCCGTGGAGCCACATGCCGTAGAAAAGGTTCTTGAAAAATATCTGACTTTGTCTTTTTCTTTGAATATCTGACTTTCTCTTTTTCTTTGACAGGAACAAGTATTTCACGTTGACTCGAGGAGTGAATCCGGGAAAGGAAGATGCTCCTTCAATCCTCAAGTGAACACAGTCTCCGTCATGATCAGTAGGTGACTCTGTTTGTTTTATTATTAAAAACGTAATCATTTGCAGTATTGCAGCAAAGCATGCTGGGTATGCTTCGTTGAGGTGAAACAGGTTGGAAGGATCAGATGATGAAGTTTGTAGCAGGTCATGCTGTTTTTCAACATTAAATGGTTAAATAGCCTTTAGGTAGCCACTAAATGTTTAATTGTGCATAACTCATGCTATCAAGTTTACTGTTAGTTAAATATTAGCATTTTAGAAGCTTTTTTGTTTTTTAAATGACAACGTTTTATTTGTCCTAAAGATCAGTGTTGGCTCAGTGTTGATGTTCACTCTTGAAAACAGCATATCTGCACAATCTGTACAGTACAGAAGGTCGCCGGATCGATCCCCAGTGCCGTAGCGTCCTTGGCCAAGGCACCGTACTCTATCGTAAGAACACCAGGTCAAAAACGGTGTTGGCAGCGATCCTCAGCTCTCTGCAGCTCTGCCCAAAGCCTGACAGTCCATCGACTGTGGACGTTCAGTTGAGGTTAATTCTCTGAGTCTGTGCCAAGTCCTCTGTTTTCAGTGTTGCAGGGTTTGCAAAATGAAACCACGGTGTAATGGCAGAAATTATGCAAACACGCCGACCCCTAACAACCGCGCAGAGCCGGTTCCTGGCATAAACGGTCTGTACCAGTGATCCCCAACCCTGGTACTCAGGACGCACTGTCCTGCCTGTTTAGATGCTACATGACCAAAAGGGTCCCGACTGGGGTTCAGTATATTTATTAAATAAGCATATTCCACAAAACCATGACCTCATGAAAATTAATGTGAATATACATATATATATATATATATAATATATATATATAGGGGTGTAACAATATATCGTTCCACGATATTTCGCGATACAAAAACGTCACAATACGTGTCGTGGAGGTGACAAACTGTTTCGTGATATTGGGTTATTAGTTATTAATATTAATCTATTGTGTTGACTAGTAACCTCGATGAATCAATCTTTTTTATGATGTCAAATTGTATGTATTTATTTACTTTTATTTATTTATTTAATTTTAGTTGTTAAATTTCTGAAAAAGAAAAAAGTCAAATCATACATGAGAGAAACTATTCAGTTTGTGGCAAAATATTTGTACTTGTATGAAACTGAAGATGCATAATGCAAACCTGACATTTACTTTTAGTTAAGTTTGTGGAAAATGGTTGGCCTGGCTTTCTCTTTAAAACTTAAACAGTTATAAAGCATTACAAACTGTAACATAGGGAAAACGCACAGTATTATTTTGTATTTTGTGTCTTTCAAATAAAAGACAATTTTTTCCAGTCATATGTTCCTCATGCAAGGTTGTTAAAAAAAATACTGCTATAATATCGTATCGTTATCGTGACCTCAATATCCTATCGTGAGATTAGTGTATCGTTAAACCCCTAATATATATATATATATATATATATATATATATATATATATATATATATATATATATATATATAATATATATATATACATATATATATATATATACACACAGTATATGTATATGTGTGTGTGTGCCCATGAGATTTGTTGATAATTCATTTGTCCATGGTTATCATATCTTTGTTTATTTAGTTGTGAAGAGCTATGTGTGATTTTTAAATGTTTTTGAGGCCACAAACCAAATCTTGTTTCGGGCCACCAAACTCCTGCAACCGAGGTCACTACTAGATAAACATAAATCTGATTCTGTGAGCCGGTGTGTCGCCCCTCCAACATCTGAGCTGTTCCCTTTCAAACCACCTGGATCCAGTTCTTCCCGTTATTTGTCTGCAGTACAAAGAGACAGGTGGAGGATCCAGAGATGTTAGTGATGCCGAGTTAACTTGCTAGTTATCAGAAACGGAGAGATTACTGTAGTTGGCTGGTTTGAAGATAATGAATCATAGTAGCTCTATTTATAACATTACAGTTTGTGATGGGATCAGCGGCTGTTTCGCGTGGTGTTGGGACATCAGACCCCGACCTAAAAACCCCATGAACTCCAAAGCTCATGAACATCACTTTTTTTCAAATGTTTTAAGCAGCTAACCTTTCATTTCGCTTTAGTCAGACTTTAAACTTTTGTTGACCACCTATACATTTCAAGCGAAATGGTGCTTTTCATTTACTCCAGAAGTTGGAATGACTTCACCATCTAGTTTCAGTGTCAAAAGAAACATGGATGTACTAAGAAACAAACTAACAGTGGACTAGGGTTGCCACCCGTCCCGTAAAATACGGAATTGTCCTTTATTTGAGAAAAATATGTTGCGTCCCGTATTGAACTAATATGGGACGCGATTTGTCCCGTATTTTCATTAATTTTTACACCATATTCTAGTTGAATTATTGAAATAAATTAACTTTTACACCATATTCTAGTTGAATTATTGAAATAAATTAACTTTTACACCATATTCTAGTTGAATTATTGAAATAAGTTAACTTTTACACCATATTCTAGTTGAATTATTGAAATAAGTTAACTTTTACACCATATTCTAGTTGAATTATTGAAATAAGTTAACTTTTACACCATATTCTAGTTGAATTATTGAAATAAATTAACTTTTACACCATATTCTAGTTGAATTATTGAAATAAATTAACTTTTACACCATATTCTAGTTGAATTATTGAAATAAGTTAACTTTTACACCATATTCTAGTTGAATTATTGAAATAAGTTAACTTTTACACCATATTCTAGTTGAATTATTGAAATAAGTTAACTTTTACACCATATTCTAGTTGAATTATTTAAATAAATTAACTTTTACACCATATTCTAGTTGAATTATTGAAATAAGTTAACTTTTACACCATATTCTAGTTGAATTATTTAAATAAATTAACTTTTACACCATATTCTTCACCTGTATGTATATTATACATCATGCTACGTATGTGGACATACGTAGCATAGGAGGCTATTTCAGTTGCTATATGGTTGAACTTCTTACATACAAGTTATTTGCAAAAGGATGACAGCTTTAAATACAAAGAGAGCACTGAAGCTGATGTCTATCAGGCCAAAGCCTTCCTTTGAGCTGATTGGCCGAGGGATGTTCGCTCGCCTTTGACACAGCTAAAGGTGACACATTACACCCTCAGCTCGCCTTTCCAACGCCTGAGTGTTTCCATGTCAGCAGCAGCTTTGCTGGCCAGCGAGGATCTTCAGAGATGAGTGAGGCGGAGGGCATTGTGGAGCGACCTATTCCAGTAGGGAGGAAGGTGGGCTGCCAGCAGCGGAGGTCACATGCGATGATGCAGCGCTTCCAGCCTCAGAGGACAATCAGAGCCAGTTTACAGACTCAATGAAATCTTTGTTTCAGCTACTTATCCACTTGTTTGGCCTCTTCTGCGACCGCCTGAGTCCTGTCAACACCAGCATTTTAATAAAGCTTGGTCGGACCACATATCCTCAATGTTCCTCTCTAACCGCTCCAGATCTCCCAAAACCCCCCGTCTGAACCTTGTAGAGGATGAAATGAAAGGAAAGAAATGATGAAAAGCAGGAGGTGGTGGTTGAGAGGACAAAGCCTTTTTATTAGCAGCAGTAACCTTCTCGTAAAAACATTACTATATTGTATCAATATGATCTGTATACATATTTTCTTGGAAGCTTGTTTTTTTTTATGTTGAATGTGTCTTAAGCAGTTTAAAATGAGTGACAGCGGAGGATGACTGGTGGGACATTGCTCTTACACAAGTTCATCCTGCGCTCGTCTTACACTTATACAGTTTAAAGTACTATTTAGAGTCCACTTTCCTAAAGCTCGACTGTCACAAATCTATCCCAGTATCACGGAAAAATGCGACAAATGTCGTGCCTCATCCTGCAATTTAACCCATATGTTCTACTCTTGCCCACTACTTTCTTGCTTTTGCTTGAATTATTTTGACACCATGTCAAAAATACTTTCAGTGATTATAAAAGTCTCCCCCCATGTTGCCATATTCGGGTTCCTAGAGGACCATAGCCGGTTTAATTCAACTCAACTAGACATTTTAGCTTTTACTTCCTTACTGGCAAGACGCCACCTTCTTCTCCACTGGAAGTCGACTAAGGCTCCTCTAGAACAGGGGTCGACAACCCGCGGCTCTAGAGCCGCATGCGGCTCTTTAGCGCCGCCCTAGTGGCTCCTGGAGCTTTTTCAAAAATGTTTGACCTTTTTTTTTCCTTTTTTCTTCTTTTTCTTTTTTTTCTTTTTTTCTTCTTTATTTCCTTAACTTTTTAATCTCGACATTTGAGTTTTTTGTCGACATTTCGACTTTTTTCTCGAGATTGTACCTCAACATTAATCTTGACATTTCAACTTTTTTCTCAACATTCCGACTTTTCTCTCAAAATTTTTACTTTCTTCTCGACATTTCGACTTTTTTCTCAACATTTCGACTTTATTCTCGACATTTCGCCATTTGCCTTCATTGTAATACAAGACTTTTCATTTTTTGCGGCTCCAGACATATTTGTTTTTTGTGTTTTTGGTCCAATATGGCTCTTTCAACATTTTGGGTTGCCAACCCCTGCTCTAGAACGATACCATGTCTTTTTTGAAGCTGGAAAAGATCAAATATTCAGTGAAAGGTAGCTCTAACAAATTTTATAATAAGTGGCCTAAGTCCCTGACCCCTATTTGACGGACTCCCCCCCCCCCCCCCCCCCCTCTCTTTTCTCTCTTTCTTCTTCCTTTTTATTTATTTGTTTACTTTTTTTTTTTGTTTTTTTCCTTTTTATTCATCTATTTTTTTAATTTATACTGTGTAGCTTTAATATTTAATTATTACTTAAAATAACTTTCAATTATTTATTTATCATTATTAATATTATTTTCGTTGAATTGTGTAATGTTTTATCCTTAAATAAAAAAAAAAACATCCTAGGAGGTAGACTATATCTTTTGCTCATTCCATCGCACAGTATTTTTATGGTGTCAAATATCCTATATATTATAGATTGCCATACAGAAATAATATGATACTCAATGTAAATGTGTCATTGATTCCTGTTCTACTGTGCCTTACCCCCTAATAAAAATATTTTTAAAAATGAGTGACGTTAATGTTGCTGTGTTGTGCTCGTGCTTCCAGACCAGGAGCTGTTCTCCGGCATGTACATCGATTTCATGGGGACAGACGCCGCCATCTTCAGGAGCCTGACCAGGAGAAACGCCGTTCGGACGGATCAGCACAACTCCAAGTGGCTCAGCGGTGAGAACGCCGACCGTTTCACTGCTGCTGCAGCGTTGGTAAATGCTACGATGGCACGTAGCGGCTGAGAGGAATAAAATTCAGAGAAAAAAAACGAAAACAATTCTCCGTTCATGTATTCAGAATGTCTCAATTTAAAGCATCTCTGTTAAATATACCACTTCTGACCACACTGGGGCAGCGCATCACAAGAAGGAAATGAACAAAGTGCACCTCTAGTGGAACAAAGTTGTATTACAACACATCCTGGACCGTCCCTACTCATTTACACTGTATTGTCACTGTTGTTGTTTGTATTTTGTTACTACTGTACTGTATATCAGTACGCTCCAATGTGGTCAGAGTACACAGAGTAGCTTTAGAGACAGAAGTTGTGTTATATGAGTTTATAAAGACTGAAAATCTGATTATTTTTTTTAAACAAATGCATTCTGAATTTAGAAACTTGTAAGAATGCAAGCAAGCCAGTCATGTCAGTCTTAATGCTTAAACTAACTGAAAAATTATTACATTTTATGAGTTTTGGCCTTCTCCCCCAACTGGAATTTTTTTTTTCATTTTTTGCATCAAAGGCTCCTAATATGCGTTTTTATTCATTCAATAAATAAGTTATGTCCTGTAATCACTGTGTTAAAATCAGAGGTGTCAAAAGTATTCACATTCATTACTCAGGTAGAAGTATAGATACTAGAGTTTAAAAATACTCCTGTAGAAGTTGAAGTATCAACTCAAGTTTTTTACTCAAGTAAAAGTATAAAAGTACTGGTTTCAAAACTACTTAAAGTATAAAAGTAAAAGTAATGTCAGGGGGGAAAAGCCATTAAGGAAAAAAGCCATTGAAAATGAATGCATCTTAGTATAATGCAAATATATTAAAGAACCATATATGTGTACTATTGAGCATTAACATGTGTTTCAGAGAGCAGAAGATATGATGACTAGTTTCCTATAAGTATTGTAATGGTGCAAAAAGTCAAACTTCAGAGGCATGTTATCATTTATCCTAACCTTTATTGGAATGTACATCCAAGTTTAGTTGCAGGAATCTGAGGGAACGGATGTAAGAACAAAACTGGACAAGAACATCTGAAACAACCACAACCAAATTCACTCTATCTGGATGGAGCAATTTAATATTGAATTTAATTGGATAGTTTTTTTTTTTAAAGGCCGAAATGAAATAGAGTAACGAGGCTGTTTTTAAAATGTAAGGAGTAAAAAGTACAGATAATTGTGTGAAAATGTAAGGAGTAAAAGTAAAAAGTCATCTAAAAAATAATTACTCCAGTGAAGTATAGATAACCAAAATTTCTACTTAAGTAAGGTAACAAAGTATTTGTACTTCGTTACTTGACACCTCTGGTTAAAATGCAAAAGCCCCTCATCGTCTCTGTTTCATCCAGAGCCAACTTTCATCGACGCTCACCTGATACCAGACGGAACGGACCCAAACGACGCCAAACTGTACTTCTTCTTCCGCGAGAGGTTGACGGACAACAGTGGGAACACTAAAAATATCCACACCATGGTCGCCCGGGTCTGTCCAGTAAGTGCCTTCGTCCGTGCGCAGAGGAATCAATGCCACATGTTTTGAGGTTTTGAGTTTCTATGTTCACCTCTTTGCCTGCAGAATGACATCGGAGGGCAGCGCAGCCTGGTGAACAAGTGGACCACCTTCCTCAAGGCCAGGATGGTGTGTTCGGTGCTGGAGGACGATGGGACGGAGACTCACTTCGATGAACTCGGTGCATGGAAGAGACACATTTCACTTGCTTTCTTCTGTTCTTTGTGTTCCTTTTCCATGTTTTGTTTTCATGGCTGGTCGATGAATCAAGCTGAAAGAATTCTGGTAGTTTAAGTCATGTATGGCCAAGAACCAAAGACATCCGAATTTCTTGAAAGCTTGCTATTTAAGGTCCAGGGTTTCCAGCGGTTATTTTTTCCATAAACAATCCGCGGAAATTCCTATGTTTGACCTGGATTAGGATTTGAGCTCTTTGTCAATTTTACAACAGTTTCCAAGTTGTTTTTGCCGATCTTGTTCTCTTTTTCAGAGCACAATAGACCATTGCTTTCTTAACTTTCATCATTTTTAGACCTGCTTTTTCTCATCAGGCTCCATCGATCAATGCTGCTTTTATTTAATCAATGTGCTCATGAGTGTTCAGCTGCAGACTGAAGTCTGTTGCAGGTATTTGGACTGAAAGGAGTGCACGTTTTTTACATGCGTTCGCTTCTGCTTTTCTTTTCAGAGAGTGTATTTTTGCTGGAAAGCGATCAACCCAAGGGCTTGTTGGTGTTCGGAGTCTTCACGTCCACAAGGTAAGACCGATGAAGCCAACTGTAACATTCCTGCAGGCTTCGGCGGTTATGTTAATCAGTGACTGGATATCAGCAGGAAGGGATGTGTCCGTTAACGAGAAACATCACATGTCAGGTTCTAAAGCGGCTGGGATAAGCGATCTGTTACAGCATCCTCGTTGTTTTACCATCTGGCCTCCAATCTGACGTTTTTTTGTCCCCGTCAGAGCTCCTGCTGCGTTTTACGTGTTTACAGAGTTTGAATGACACGAACTCTTTTGTTGGATGTATTCTGTAAGTGTGTGGAATAAATGTTCTCATCAAGGTTTTTTGAGCTCAAGGAAAATTTCAATCTGACATTTTTCTTTTCTTTTTTTTCTTTTGGAGCTCATTGATGTAAGTTCGTGCTCCTGTGTGCAGACAAGTCTATGACAGATGTAATGACAGTTTTAATGGCAACTCACACGCTAACAGCGCCTGTGACTCCAAGTGTAGGAATATAGAGCAAAATCAAGGTTTTTCAGAGGAAAAACAGTATAATTATAGGCTACAATGACATTTAAAGCTGTTTAACAACTGTAGAAGAGTAGTCAGGCTACACGTTTAATAATCAAAAGAATACAGATCCGCACAGACATTTTGATGCTAAATAGACTGAAAGATGAGCCAGAAAAGGCATCAGACACCAAATAAGTACAAAGATTAGTAGTATCAGAGAGAAATACATTTCAACTGGTGAGTTACCGATGTTAACTAATGGCTACTAAATAGCAGTTTCCTTTGATAGAAGGCCTGCTCTAAAGTTTGCCTTCAGATATGAAATATTATTACACAAAAAGTGATGTTTGGATGCAGAAATGTATTGCATATTCGTATAATAGTCAATTGAAAGCTGGAAAATCTATAAAGTAAATTGGTCAAGCAGCCGTCTCCAGCAGCGTTTCATGCTCATTTCATCGTTTTCTGCAAGGTTTATTCCATTTACTCCATCTGGTTCATGTTTAAGCAACAAAAGTTACTTATCTCTTATATGGCTTCAGATGTGTCCCACTCCCACCAGCTCCCCAGCTTCCACCTGCAGACTCTTTGCATTTTCAGATTAGACCTCGTTGTTATCCCTGGACAAAGAACGTGCTGCGCAATGTAAGGATGCAAGTCGGGTTATCGTCTCCCCGGTGCCCGAAGCCGAATGGAGGGGAGGGAAGACGAGTCATCGGGCGTTATCGACTGGTTCTACGTAACATGACGACCTGCTGTCTGTTTGGCCGACCTCGGTGGTTTCACCAGCATCACAGGAGCTGGAGATGGGCCGGGTGGCGGGTCCATGCTGAATACCAACGGGATCGGCGTAGCGACTTCCTCCAAATCGTGTTGCACAAATATGACCAGCAACCTCCCTCTGCCACTCCTGCTGTTGTCTTTGTTGATGATCCAAGTTTTGTTTCATCCAAAGTCGCGATCCGTCATTTTAGTAATTAGTTGCAGATTACGGTTCTGTTGGACGGGATGCGAAACAAAAACCACAAGAAAGTCCAGTTGTCTTTTCCTGATGGATTTAAGGTTTTCATGACCTGGTCCGATGGGATGAGCAATGATGAATGTGACATTCTTGACAAACTTTGAGGAAAGCGCTTTCAGTCAACGTTAAATGAGATAAATGATAAGAATGATGTGTTGGATGATGGACCGGCGTCCCTTCCAGGGGGTCCCCTCTTCCCTAATGACTGGCTCCAGACCTCCTATCACCCTTAACAGGATGAAGATGCTACAAAAAATGGATGAATGTATATTTCAAAGCTCTTCCGTGGAAAAGAAAGACCCAGGAGAGTTGAAAGTTATTTTCCAAAAAGGAAACCCCCAACATTGACATCTGAGCACACTCTAGAAACCTGAACCATCACAATGGGATGACCTTAACATGATTGTTTTTGACATTTCAAGCCAACAAAGAACATGTTTACCGCAGACTGGGTAAACCTTTGTGGGAACTGAAAACAAATACACTGAACAAACGTGATTGAACAGCTTTCAATCAGCCGCCAGGGCCGCGTGGTGAATTTGGAGGTTTGCAGGAATGGTGACACGATCCATCTGCTCCCGTCTCTAATCGCATTCGTCTGGGTGACTCAGGGTGAGACCACCACAAACCCCCGATTCACTTGTTACCTCAGGATCATAGAAAGTCTGCAGTTGTGTATCCAGGCTCAGAGAAGTCAGCCAAACCAAATTTTGAGGTTTGTTCGGGTCTCTCTGCTCGATATTAGAAGTATTTCCACTCTGTGTTTTTTCCTTCGTCTCTGCTTTGCACAATATGCTTCTGTTCTCTTCCCCAACAAAGACCCTTTTATGTGTTAAGGAGTGTTGTTTTTAAAGGTCTGAGCCAAACCACATCACATAGCGAGGAGGAAATAGGTGAGCTGTCATCATTGGCGTGTGACAGCAGTTCCTCCCGGGATGTATGACTTGCACATCCTCAAAAACCGCGGCCTTTAGAAGCAGCTACGCAGTGTTATTGCTGGGTGGGTCTCTGAGATGTTAATTTAGGTTCCCGCTGCGGCGCCTGAATCCGTATTGTGCTTGTTTCTTCCTCAGCTCCGTGTTTAAAGGCTCTGCAGTGTGTGTGTACAACATGGCAGACATCCTCACCGTCTTCAACGGGCCCTTCGCTCACAGAGAGGGACCCAACTTCCAGTGGGTGCCGTTCCAGGGACGCATTCCCTACCCACGGCCAGGAACTGTGAGTTCATCTTCAGCACACTCAGCCATTACTACTCATCTCAGCGCAGAATTCCCTAAAGGACGTCAGAAAAAGTCCTTATACATGTCAAACCTGAGAAAGAATGCAAGGAATGTAATATATTTCTAACCTGGGACACTTTTTTGTCGCATTCAGAGTATAACTCCATACCAACCACTAGCTGCACTCATGAGTACGTTGAAAAAAGAAAAAGAACAGACAGGGGGAAGTTTGCGAAATGGGGGAGTATCACAAAGTGTGATGTCAACCAGAAATGACTTACCCTACCTTTAATCGTGGGCTTTTTTCTCTTTTTCTGCAGAATTTAATTGATAGTGTAAAGTTTTATCAGCGGCACTGTTCATAAATGAATAATAATAATTAAAAGATGAAACCTTAGATAACAAATATGGAAAAGATACAGTAATATTCAGTAACATTCTGATATTAAATCTGGAAAACTTTTCAGAATTATTGCAATGTTTTCTTGTTTTGTGTTTTCTTCTCTTTTTTTTCTTTTTTTTTTTAATATGTCTTTAAAGATATTGTAAAGATGTAAAGCCAGTCTATGTAGCAAAACATCTACTAACCACAAGATGGTCTTAGAGCAGGGGCTGACACATGAACTTGCTGCACCCATGTGGTCAGAAATGGTATTGCTACAGAAAGTGGTTGTACATTTTTGAGAAATCCTTCATAATTAAAGTTACAAAGTTTTGAGATTTATTTGTCTTTTTTTCAAACCAGGAACGACATTGTTTCCCTTTTTAAATTAGATCGACCTCATCACACCAACAGAGCTTGTCGTCATTCTGAAACTGCACCTAATAATAAAGAAATAGTCCAAAGTATTCACATCTGAGTTCTGTATCAAGCAAAATCCTTGTCAGTATCAACTGTCCTACGATTCAGACGCACAAATCTATCTCATGCACATCATGAGTCGGTGAAGCGACTTTTTAAAACTGCTCATCCACTGTGGTGAATCCTATACTGAAAGCCAAAAGGAGAAGAAGATGTTACAAAGTTTTATGAACCAGACAATATAAAGAACTGCATTAAACTGCAGTACTGGTGAAATTGATGAATAAAGCATATATAATATATATATATATATATATATATATATATATATATATTAGTACTCGAGATGAGGGGGGTGGCATCCCCCCTGAAATAAAAACAGTCACAATCATCCCCCCCTGTAAAACTGCCATCCCCCCTTTCCATCCCTTATGTCATTTCATCAATGAATGTGGTTTTACTGCTATTTCAACATTTAGAGTCATCACCAGAAAAATAACACCAGAAAAATAACTTATTTGACTATTTTCACCTGTTTCAAGTAAATTTTCACTTGAAATAAGTAGGAAAATCTGCCAGTGGGACAAGATTTATCTTCTCATTACAAGCAATAAAATCTTGTTCCACATGCAGATTTTTCTACTTATTTTAAGTGAAAATCTACTTGAAACAGGTGAAAATTGTTGTTTTTTCCAGTGATGAGTCTTGTTTTAAGTGTAATGAGATTTTTTTACTAAAATGAGACATTTTAACTAGAAATAAGACAAATATTCTTGTTAAGATTTTGAGTTTTTGCAGTGATCCATGTTACTTATCCTGTGAAGGACAGAGTCATATTGATAAGTTCAGAAAAGTGTTTTTTATTGTTGTGTTTTGATGTATTTGATGTAAGCCCAGTGGATATTTAAAGCTTACAGAAGGCTGCATTTAACTGCTGCTATGTCATTCCTGCAGTATTTCTGCAGGTGTTTTGGTCAGTGCTATTATTCGTAATATATTATATTATTTGTAATCAGCACAAATTATCTGTCCCCACTCGTCACATGCTGCTGCATCCAGACGAAGACGTGCCTGATGTTTGTTTGTGTCCTCCGTGTCCTGGAGGAGCCTGATGTTTGTGTGTGTCCTCAGTGTCCTGGAGGAGCCTGATGTTTGTGTGTGTCCTCAGTGTCCTGGAGGAGCCTTCACCCCCGACATCCACACGACAAAGGAGTTCCCAGACGAGGTGGTGAACTTTGTCCGGAACCACCCGGTCATGTTCAACCCCATCTACCCGGTGGGGAGGAGACCCCTGGTGGTCCGCACCAACGCTGACTACAGATACACATCCGTGGCCGTGGACCAGGTCATCGCTGCCGATGGGAACTACCAAGTCCTCTTCCTGGGAACAGGTGTGAACGAGCACATGTCCTGCAGTTTGTCTCTTTTTCTGCCACAGCTTCTGAGGCATCATCATTAAACACAACATGCTCCTTTGACAGGATAATGTGGAGATGTAGGTGAAAGGTTGGGTCACTCCTGCAAGCAATACTGTCAATACATTATTTTGCTCTGTATTATTAGGTTATTGTTATATTAAGTAAAATTCTATAATAGTAATTCACATTTATCCTTTTAATCCGGAAACATGTTAGATTAAAAGGCTGATTCAGTCTTTTCTTGTGTTTACCGTCACTGCCGTGTTTCATGAGTAAATGATTGCTTAATCGAGGCTGATTGCAGCCCATTATCAGATAAACAGATAATAAAGTCGTTGCATTCAGGCTAAAAAGCACTAAGTCATCAGACTGACTGAGGGAGTCTAGGTCAAGGGCTTAAAGGTCTTTTTAAGAGTGCGATTAGAGCTTTAGGAGTAAAATGCAACAACTGGTCCAAAGACTGTCTTGGCTGACTGTCAAAGTTTCTTTAAAAAACTGAAAAGGGTGTTAAAAAAACCCCACCAAACTTGTACAGCAATAAAGACTCTCAAAATATTTACAGAAGAGATTGCACTGGAAAAACATGCACCATACATCTGCAACGGCTCAAATTGACTCAAAACAGCTGCAGGATGATGCAAAACCTATACAAAGTATCAGTTGCAAAACCATTACAAACGGCTATGAAGTAGGATGACTCAAGACATTTACAGTGACTAAAAAATAGATGTTAAAATGACTCAGAACAGCTAGAAAATGATCAAAACTGAAACCAAGAGACTCAAAAGTTACAGAATGACTTATAGTTACATAAAAGAGATTCAACACAAAATAAACTATAAACAGCTACAAAATGACTAAATACTGAAACAAAGACATTGGACACACCTACAATCAAACCTGATTGTAAAAATGTTTAAAATAGAAACAGAGTGACTCAAAACAGGTGTAGAAAGACTTGAAATGGTTTCAAGGTGACAAAGAAACTAATATGATTCATAGGAACCTACAATAGATCAAAAAGGTACAAAAAGGTTGAAATGTTCAAAATAAATCCACTCAAAGCCACTATGGACTAATTTATACCAAGTGGTTTAAAAGACTAATAACTCCAAATAAAAAGACTTAAAAATTAAGAAAATTTCTTAAAATGGCATAAAACAGATGCAAAATGGCTAAAAATAGGTTAAAAGGCTTGATGATATAAACACCTACACTAAAGCTCAAAATGGGAATATACGGGAATATATCCCCAAAGAAAACATAAAAAAAAACAATTAACAGATGTAAAAACAACGCATAGAAACACAAATAGTGAACAGAAACAAACACTAGGACATGAAAAGCCTCAAATTGTAATTGCGCTTAAGTGGCTGCTTTGTGCTTCTCTTGATTCGTTTCGTGAATTCTGTGTACCGCAGGAGTCTGGAGACTTTTATTAGTCTGAGCTCAGAGGAACTTTCTAATCCATTCATGGCGAACATGAGATTAAATGATGAACAAAGAGAGTCCCGCTCATATTTAGTGCAGAGGAAGCTGGTCGGTTTTTGTGCCCGTAACCCAGAGTAATGTGTACTTGCACACAGAGTGACGTGGGCATTTTGTTCTCCAGCATATCCGTTGTGTGCACATTTGCATGCAGCAAACTGCTCCGGGACTCTCGCACAGCTGCTTGTGTTTACCCAGCAGCCTCCGCTGTCCTGAAGAGAAGCCAGTGCTTCGTAACCATATCTGCCCCTGAAACGCTGATTCGTCTGGAAGACGAGTGCTCGCCGTTATCAGGCGTTTGCAGGAGCTGTTACTGTAAGTCCTCCTCCCCGCTCGCCTCCCCCAGCTCCCTGCACAGGAACAGCTGTATCGATGGTGGTGGGGATTGCATCGTGCCCTTTTTGTGGTAACTTTTCCTCCCTGGCGAGAGCCTAAGAGGTCCCACTCCCACTGCTGCCACAGTTCATTTTGCTGCTGAAAGCGGACAAGACTATGAAGCCTGATTCAAGCGCCAACGCGGACAGAAGGAACCAGACTTGTTTTGTTCTTATGTTTTCTGCATCATTTGGTTCCTAGTTCACTTACTGTTCCCTGTTTGGCCCTTTCTGTGTTTGTGGTTACCACTCATGACCTCTCTTTCTGCCCTCCAGACAAAGGTACAATACAGAAGGTGATTGTGCTGCCAAGCAATCAGTCCCTGCACGAAGATCTGATCCTGGAGGAGCTGGAAGTGTTTAAGGTCTGCTGTCTGTATTCCACACTTTTCCCCCCATTTTGCACTTTAATCTTTTTTTTTTTCTAAATTCAAAGGCGGTAAGGTAAGGTGGTGGGTGTGTTTGGCCACAACACAAAAGCGAAGAGATATATGAAGCAGAGTGGCACTGATGAGATAGATGTAGTGCAGCGTGGAATGGTGGGAAACAGAGTCTGGTTATTGGCCCGGAGTGAACCTTTGCACATGTTGTTTTATCTTAGTGTGACCACATCCTTTGATCTTTCAAATACACCTGGGATACAGCAGTCCTTCAATGCTTGCTTCTGGGAAATATGGTGAAATTGATGGCCGACTGTGATGACGGGAAGGTGCTCAGGTCATCACCAGCACCGCCGTGCTTGATGGTGAAGAACCTTCATCATCAAACATGTCACAGGGCATCATGCCAAACAACTTCCCTTTGCTCCCATCTGTCAACGGGACGCTGTTCCAGACGTCTTGCAGTTTATTTAAAAGTGACAGAAGTGGATTTATTCTTTATTCTTCTATTATGGCCTTTAACATTTGACAGGACCAATGACGTCTACGTCTGAGAATTGTCTGACCTTGATATACGTTTGCTTGGACCTTCTCTCAAAGGAAAGTTGGCAGCTGTCTTGAATGCCTTCCACTTGCCTTCCACGAACACCGGACTCTATATAGCTTGGAAATGGCTTCATAACCCTGTCCAGACTGCTGTGCAGCAACAGCTTGCTAATTTCTTTCCTTTTTGGCATTTCGTTATCACATACAGTACGTGAATGTTCCAGACCAGCAAACTTCAGAAACAACAGCTTTTGTAGAGGTCTGCACACCTACTGGTGATCATTTCATCAGAGGACAGTTGATTAGGAGCACCTGATGTGCACACTTAACGCCTATGAAAACAGTAAGGGCGTAGTTAGCCTTAATCCCCGTTTACACGTAGCAAAAATCGGTGGGGTTTTCATGCATTTTGGCCGTTCATTTACCCCCAAAAAAAAGAAGCTCACAGTCAAAAACTATCATTTTTGAAAACTCCGGGCAAAGTGGAGACTTGCAAAAACTCTGTCTTCACATTTGCTTGTAAACAGAGGGAAACTGACATTTGGGCTTCAGAACATCACATTATGCGACAGAAACATCACCGGTGTCATGTGTGCGACCTGTGTTTACAATTTGTTTGGCCACTGTAGTTACTCGTGTCATTTGTTGATGTTTTTTCCAGGATTCCGATTGGCTGGCATGAGTTTATGCTTCTGGTTACACTGCCCCCTGTAGGTTTCGCTGCTCATAGCACCCCTTGTGTTATAAATCAGTGTATTTATGCGAGTTCGTGTAAATGAAGAGATTTTGAAAATGATCTGATAAATTATAAATTATGGTATTTTTCAAAACGTAGACGGGGGAAATATCAGTTTCTTATCAGAGTAAATACTATGTGTAAACGGGGCTTTAGGCAACAACAACACAAGTGATCATTACCAGCAGATTTAATGCCGCTATTTGTGAGGATACTGTTTTACATATTCCCTGTGTTTATCCCACATCAAGCATTTGCTTCACTATCCATATGAGTGCATACATTCTTCCCCAAAACATCCTAAATATTCCTTTATAAATGTTTATTTTAATGTGAAACTGAATGTGGTTCTTTTGCTTCTTTTTCAGGAACAAACCCCTGTTACAAACTTGAGAATATCCCCCAAAAAAGTAAGTTTCTTGAGTATTTTTGCTCCGTATTTTTAATCGAGTTGCACAGTTTTAATGCATTCTTCATTGCCTGGGGCCAGTACGTAATGCAAGGACAATTTATGCACACAAGCGTCCGCAAAGGCAAGGAAGTGATAATCTGTAATTGTTTTGGCACTCTGCCTCATTTCCCCGTCAGGCGGCCACTTATTAAGACAAACAAGGGGTTTGACATTTGAACTGTTTGCTTTGCAGCAACAGCTGTACGTCAGCTCGGAGGTCGGGGTCTCGCAGGTCTCGCTGCATCGTTGCCACGCCTACGGCTCGGCCTGCGCCGACTGCTGCCTCGCCAGAGACCCCTACTGCGCCTGGGACGGACTGAGCTGCTCCCGCTTCTATCCCACCGGGAAAAGGTGCGTCTCGGTGTCCAGTTGGCATCTTTTTTTAAACATTATGTAAGCGAGGGGTTCAGTTTCGGAAACCTAATTAGCATTGACATTGACTGATGAGGTTGGCCATTCATGGAAACAGCTTTTTCAAAAGCTGCAGAGAAGGGAAGCAGCTGATGTCACACCAGAAAAGGAAAGGATCATTCACAGGTCATGAGGGGCAAGTCATGGCTGAGATCCATCAGTACCATTTCCGAGAGTAAAGCACGTCACAGATTCTGCTATTGTTGTTTCGCTGCTCGTGTGCAGACATAACACAGACTCCAACGAATGAGCAACACCTCGCCTCTAAACTGTTACCTCTGTGTGTGTATCTGCTGTGTCTCTTGTGCAATTCAGTCAGTCTCGGGTCAGGTTTAGTTTGGTCCCGACACAAAAGCCCAGAGTCCTTGTTTTTCTGAAAAGTGCCAGCTGTTTGCACGCTCTCTCCCTCAAGCTGTTAGGAATGACTGTGGTCTGCCGGCCACAATAACATTGTCATATTTTCCTCTTATTGTTTTGGCAGCGAATGTTCTTTGCACAGTTTCATTTCAGGGTGTTTATGACCAAATATGTGATGTTATTCTCTCTCTCTTTCTAGGAGAAGCAGGAGGCAGGATATTATGCATGGAAATCCACTCACTCAGTGTAAGGGATTCAATTTAAAAGGTAAATAATGCTATGCTTACCTTATTTTTGTAAACTAGTGCTTTCAATTGTGCTAATATATGCATGTAGAGGCAATAAAAGGTGTGTCATTTATACACCTGAAGTCCAGTAAATAATAAAAATACATGGCAGATTTCCACAGTAGATGTTAATGCACTCCAAAAGCCAACACATCACTTTGTTTGCCAAAGAACTCCTTGGTTATCTACGATGCTACCAGGAATGTCTTGTGAGCTGGTGAAACAAAAGTTGAATGTTTTTGGGAACAAGACTTGGCACGAATACGGCACAAAGAGATTAGCACTGAAAACATTGCCCTAATGGTAAAGTATGGTGGAGGGAGCATCACGATTAGGACTCTCGAGACCACCTTTTTATTACAATGGGGGGGGCTTTAGTTTACCAAAATATCCCACAAGATGATGCCAGGGCACCTTTCTCAAAAGCAGTTGCAGCTTTCTGTTAGAACAATCAAAGGCACATAAGATTTTTTAATCCTGAAAATAAAAATGATTATGCTCTGACTCGCCTTTAGGGCCAGCTCTTAGTGGTCAGTTCAAGAACTGCGGTTTTCTTCATTTCCTGGATTGAACCAGACCATGCACTGTAAAAAAAGAAAAACCCGAGCCACAGCATCAGTCACATTAGTGCCCTAGGAGCAGTTCTGGAGCCCATTTTTCTTTGTGAGCCGACGGGAACACGCCCACCGCTTGTTCAGCTTTAGCTGCCAGCTGAGCCGACTGTCAATCAGTCTTGTTAGAAATGAGTTTATTGCTTTGTATAAACCAGGGGTCGGCAAACCGCGGCTCTAGAGCCGCATGCGGCTCTTTAGCGCCGCCCTAGTGGCTCCCTGGAGCTTTTTCAAAAATGTTTGACTTTTTTTTTTTTTTTTCCTTTTTTCTTTTTTCCTTTTTACTCTTTTTTTCTTCTTTTTTTCCTTTTTGCTTTTTTCTTCTTTCTTCCTTTTTTTCTCTTTTTTTCTTACGTTTTCCTTTCCTTTTTAATCTCGACATTTCGACTTTTTTCTCCACATTTCGAGTTTTTTCTCGAGATTGTACTTCAACATTAATCTCGACATTTCCTCTTTTTTTTGACTTTTTTCTCGACATTTCGACTTTTTTCTCAACATTCCGACTTTTTTCTCGACATTTTGACTTTTTTCTCAACATTTCGATTTTTTTCTCGACATTTCGACTTTTTTCTCGATATTTTGCCTTTCGCCATTTGCCTTCATTCTAAGGCTTATACATACAAGGCTTTTCATTTTTTGCGGCTCCAGGCATATTTGTTCTTTGTGTTTTTGGTCCAATATGGCTCTTTCAACATTTTGGGTTGCTGACCCCTGGTATAAACTCTCCTGGCATGGGACAAAACAACCCCCCCCCCCCAAAAAAAAATGTATCAAACGACTGAGACCTAAACCATTTGAACCGGGCTGTAAATATGTATTTTTCTGGTCTGAAGTGGGACATTTTATGTTTTCTTTGTGTTCCAGACCATTTGCGTATTCGTTCACGAGACCCGGTGCTCACATCCAGCCCATAAGCATGGGCGTAGTTTAGTGAGAGGAGACGGATCTGCTCCCCGGTGTCTCCCATTTCCGTGAACAGTTTACATCTCTAAGTGAACAAGAGCTCGGGGAGCCGGCCATATGGTCGCCGCGTCCAATTAGTCACGTCCATGTCATACATCCAGCTGAGCGATGATCCTTCTTTAAGATCTACAAGGATGACATGATGGGAAAGCGAGCTGCATTGAAGATTGAAGGCTGCATTGTTCAGAGGAGCAGAAGTGTGGGTGGGCTTTGGTCGGGCTGCAAGAGCCAGCTCCACGCCAACATTTCATTACCACTCTAGAGACTTGAGACAGATTTGAGTCCATCTGTGAGCTTCGTGTCTGTCAGCCAATGACGTCCAACGTGCCTCCTTTGACTCCAAGTGTGTGTGTCTGTGTGTGTGTGCGTGTGTGTTTGTTCCAGCCTACAGGAACGCCGTGGAGATGATGCAGTACGGCGTGAAAAACAACACCACCTTCCTAGAGTGTCTTCCGAAGCCTCCCCAGGCGTCTATTCGCTGGCTCATCCAGAGGGACAACGACAGGAGGAAAGAGGTTCGTCTGACATTTGCAGAGGTCAAAAGTCAGCGCTGCAGCCCGCTTTATCAGTGCTTTACGACGCGCTAATGTGGAGTCAAGGACAAAACAAAAATCCCTGAAGATGTAACTGATTAAATGTCCTCCGTCTTATCCAAACAGGGCTGTCCCAGCGAAAGTTAAGTTTGATACACCATCAAACAGAAAACATAAAGTAGGAATCCATACCGTATAATAATCGCCTGAGGACTAACGTGCTGAAGGTTTCTTGGCAGTGGTGATACAAAAATGATCTTGGGCGTGGGGGGAACATTTTACAAATATTTGAGATCTTTAATGGCAGAATCCCGTTTGACGGCTGGGGAAAGTTAAATAAAGCTGCCAAAGAGGCTGCTGAGGTCAGAGCGACCCATCTTTTATGGATTCTTACTGTAAAACGGGTCAGAATATTTCTGTAATAACTGAGTGTTGTTGTTTTTTTTTAAATAATAGTTCAGAAGCATGCATGTAGGGTTTAAAGCTAGTGCTAATTCTCAACTCCAGTCCCCAGTTGGGCTCTTCCACAACATTGCAGTACAATATCAAATTCATATTCATCCATTAAAAAGACCATACAATTCAATGATGCAATATTGCATTTACATGATATAAAACCTACCTCACCCACTGTCCCACACAAATATACACACTATTCACAGATGAGTACAGTTTAGATTTTTCTTTAACCAGGTTTTAGTTTTGGTGATGAACATTTTAAAATCTGAGATAGATTTAATTTCTGATAGCAGTGAGTTCCAGAGTTTACAGCTATTATAGGAGTATATATAGTTTGTGATTGACCAAAATAAATATTAACTAACTATTAACTTACTAACTAGGAGAAGGCTGACTGTCTGAAAGTTGTCCTGCAGAACGGGATTTTGCAATTGTGGTTTGAGGAGGTTCTGATGATTCTGTTGCTGTTTTGTCTCTCAACAAATTGTCAAACCTTGAATTAGGGAACGACAGAAGTTTTACGAGGAGTACAGGCAAAAAACTGTTTTTGGCATTTGTATTTGTGTTCTACAAAGGCTCAAATTGTCATTTGAGCTGTTAACAATAGTTTTCATCAAGATCAAGGGCCCTTTATCTGCATGCTATTAAGTAAAGAGTAACTTCACTGCTGTTTAAGTCATTTAGTCACTTCTTGTGGTGACATTAAGTGTTTATTAACATTTAATTGAATGAAACATGTGGATTTGTGCAGGTGAAGCTGAGTGACCGTGTCCTCTCCACCGAACACGGGCTCCTCCTCCGCTCCGTCCAGCTGTCCGATCAGGGCCTTTACTACTGCCTGACCACCGAGAACGGCTTCAAACGCACCGTGGCCAAAATCCGCCTGCGTGTGCTGAACGAGGCCATGGTGAGCGTGCTGACGGACAAGCAGCAGTCGCCCTGGGCTCTGGCCACCTCTCTGTACCCCAAGGAGCTCCTGGCAGCCTTCAGTCCGGCAGAGAGCCTGGCCGTGCAGCAGTACTGCAAGGAGAGGAAGGAGTTCAAGCTCCTGCAGCAGAAGCAGCAGCAGCAGCAGCCCCAGTCCCCGGGACCCCTCAGGGGGGACCTGGCCAAGCTCAAGCCCCTGCTGGACCGCAGGAAGAGCCGCAACAGACGGAACCACCTCCCCGAGGTCTGACGCCGGGGGTCGGAGGCTGCAGAAAACTGACACGCTCTCTTCTCATCCGAACGTCCTCGTAACCAGTTACAGATGCTTGTTTTCCTGCTCTCATCTCACCTGCAGAGCTGCACCGTGGATGTAAATTAAAACCAGGAGGTGGGCGCGGGGAGTTATTTAGCAATATCTCTTTTTCTTGCATGAGGTATACTGTGAAAGACAGCTGTGACATTTCACTAAGACACGGGCAACTACGAACACGAACCTCTTATTCGCTGTGACAGTCAGAATGCAGAGCGAAGCGGACATGTCCTGACTGCCACCAATAAACCTGTCTCAGCAGATAATGCACGTGATAAAACACTTTGACATGCGTCTGTCTTATCATATTTCAAATCATGTCTAGAGTGGAATCTGAACCAGCAGGAAGTTAGCCCTTTTCCTTTTTTTTTTGAATAAAGGGAAGGTCCTGTGAATTTGAGGGACAAAAGGGACAAAAAGGACAACCAGTGAGTCCTGCAGCTCATTAGAAAAGAAAGATACTCGTGTGCTTTTTAGATTTCTGCTCTCATTTGAATGTGTAATGTTTGGCTAAATATAGCGGTCTGTGTTCCAGGAAAACGAAGCCTTTATGGGCTCATGATGTTAACGTTCTGTCTGCGGTAGCGTCAAACAAAACTATGCATCCGCTCTCACGCTATCTGAATAGAAACCACGATGGCCCTGAGGTGAAAGGCAAAAGTCAATAAAACAAAAAACAAGCAGAACTTCACAAAACAAATCAAACAAGGAAAAGTCCAGCTCAAGTCCAATAGTTCAGGTCCAGCTGATTGCACCGTTGAACATGAAACAGGGTCTAGTGGATGCTGATATGTTTATTTTGCTGATGGTAGGCGCTAACAACAATGCAACAGTATTTAAGAGGTCAGGTGACTTTTCTTGCATCATAACTCAGCCAAACAACAGTGCATTCATCTGGTATGTCACATAAGAAAAACGAAATTTTAAACAGAAACAGAATCACATGTTGCTTTGTTTAAAAATGTCACATTTTATTGCAAATGTTATGTTTTTCTAGTTTTACGTTTTTAATCATTTCATGTCTTTAGGGTTTGTTTTCGTGTCGTGAGAATGTTTTTGTGTCTACTATGAAGCAGGTTCTACAGATCCAGTTGTGGTTTAACCACCTTAACTGACCCCGGCAACGGCGAATGTGCTCAATAGTCACAACGGCAGTTACAAAGCCAGGATTTCTGTCTGAGCTCATACGAAAATAAAGCCAAAACTTGCAACAGCTAACCAATCGCAATGACAAAGGCAACATAAGTAAAGCAAGTAAGAGAGCTAAAAATGGGGAAAAAGAAGAATTTGGAGTGTATTATACACTTAAGACACACATTTTGTGATATAATGCCAAAGGAATCTTTTACAATAATAAAAAGACTATAGTCAACAGCAACAACCTTTTTTCTTCTTTGGTGATAAATCCCTTTAAATAAAAAAAAAACTAAAATAAATCCCATTGAATTAAAAGAAAAACTGTTTATGGTGGAGATAGAATTCGCAAATGTCCTCCAGCTCTATCTGCCATGAAAATATGGATGTGTCTGAACATCAGAGCGACTTGCTTCGTACCGCCGCCGCTTCTGTTGTCGTTGACTGGAGCTGCGCGTTCATGTTGTGCACGGCAAGAGCCGGAGTTTATCCAGATAATTGCGAGACTTGTGCGTGTCCTTGGCTGAGTGGACGGGCGCCTCTGGTCCGCTTCTGGAACGCGACATCGCACTCGAACTGGAATAGTAGCCGCGGTTCACCAGAGCTAGAGCAGAACCGTTGGACCGTGGAGCTAAAGGGAGATCACTTTTTATAAAATCACAGATTTTATAAATGCTAATCTCTTAGCTCAGCCACAGTGGTGAATTCAAAACAAGTGAACCAGTTTCATGAGGCTGAAAATCCAGACATGGATCCAAAGTTAACCGGCTCAGCCGCTAATCCTGCTTCAAGTACAAACTCCTGCTTCTTGCTGGGATTTCTAAAATTTGTATTTTTAGTTTTAGTTATATGAGTGTGTGTATATTTCTTTTGTGTGTTCTTTCTTGTACTTTTTCTCTCCCTGTGGCTCTTCTCTTTTGCAATGTTGTATTGTGTACCTCCGGGTTGCTGTAAGAAGCTAAATGCTAGTTTAAATTCAAAGTAAGTGGCAGCAGACATCTCTCATGATCTCTCCTCTATTTATTTCTGTTACTCAGACATGTGCTGTATGAAAATGTCCCTCACTGTAATCAAACCGCATCGTGCTGCACAGTTTGCATATTTCCAACACAACAGCATGTTCCAGTAGTAACGTAAAAGAGTCTTAATCCTTACCTGGACTTAACTGTTTTCTGCAGCGTGGACTTTATTTTCAGAAGTAGTCATTGTCATTTAGGTATTCTGTAATTTTAGACCCGAGTATGTGAATAGTCTTCCCCCAAGCGTAGATAATGTAGATATATATTTATGCTTGTGTACAGGTTTTTTTTTTTTTCTTTTGATAGTTTTAGTCTTTTTAAATTAATATTGCGGCAAGTTTTGTGAACAGTTTTTTTCATCGTGTATATAATTTCAAAAAAATTCACCAACTAACTATGACCGTATCTGCAAATTGCAGAGATAAAAGGTATTATTTTCATTTTGAGAAAAAAAAGTGTTTACCTTACCTCGTGCAGATCCCCGCCACACGTTTGATGAATATGCGTGCAGCGTCACGTCAACTTCGGCTCAGTGTAATTTTAGTGTTATGAAACATATGTATTTGTATTTATTAATGTCATAATAGCCTGAATAAAGATGTTCATGAATCTCAATTTTATACAAAGATTGTAGTTTCTTATTAGCCTTACTTTTTATTAGTAGCTTTATTTTAATGGTAACTGTGCTGGCTCTGGGAGAACAGTAACACAATCTGCCCTAAAGGAGTAGCTGGAAATCTTGAAAAGCAATGAGGACCTGGTTTAAAAGTTGTTGTGGGCACAAGTTAATAAGCTTATCTCCCTCCCTCTCTGCTGTGCTTCAGCTCTGATCCAAAGCCCCTCCCTACAGAGGACACTGCCTTTTATGCGCATACTAGTAACCATGGTAACATGACAGGGCAGTGACTGACGCTGGTTCAAAGTTTTCCCCCAACCAAAGCTGATTGCTTTTCTCTCAGAAACAGTAGTTTCTTAATAATTCACATTGACATCAGGAGGAATCAGTGTAACCCAATTTTTTTTCACAGACTGAAGGTGGATTTGGATAACTGGGGTCTGGGATTAAACCTTAGAGGCTGAATTAGTTGCAGGGCTGACATCTTCCATGGTCCTTCAACCGTTGAGTCTCTACTGCAGTGAAAGACGACGACGACGACGACTACTACTACTACTACTACTACTACTACTACTACTACTGTAATTTAACAGATGCTTTTATCCAAGGCGACTTACATCTGAGAGAACAACACAAGCAAGAAATCAAATCCAACTGGATCAGTGTTGGTCAGACTGCTGAGAGTCCAGTTGGACACAGATGCTGCCATGCTGCTAGAATATATATAATTCCCTTCCCGCCCAACACAACAGTCCATTTATAGAAGAAAGCTACATCTACAAATACCCCATCATACGATCATCTTGTCATAAGTGCATGCAGCACTTAGTCATGCTTAGTCATACAGAGAGCTGGACAAATCTTCTAACTAATTGTGATGAGCAGAGAAGTGTTTTCAATGCATAAGTGTTCTTTAAAGAGCTGAGTCTTTAGCTTACTCTTAAAAGTAGGTACAGACCCTGCAGATCGGACAGAGTTTTGTAGGTCGCTCCACCATCGGGGAACAATGGAGGAGAAGAGTCTCAGGGGTGGGGAATCCTGGTCCTCGAGGGCCGGTGTCCTGCAGGTTTTAGATGTTTCCCTGCTTCATTGCACCATGATACAAGTGACTGTGGCCGGGTTTCCCAGATCCGACCTCTCTTAAGGATTTAAGAGAGGTTCAAAGAAGGTTTCACTTAAGAGAGAACCCTAAGATACGGGTGTTTCCCAGATGACTTCTTAACACCGTTCTTTAGTTTCGCTCTTTCAGAAGCTCTTTGGAGCAGCTGTCCGGTTCTGAAACCAAATCAATCGATGCCAGGCAAATCGATCACCGATCACTATCAGCGCATTTTCACACACAGCACTGCTACCTAACGAACTAATTCCCTGCTGCCTGTGCGTTATAATGAAAAATTAAGATGATAAATATAATTCAATGACCCTTTTTCATCCAAACGGTGCGTTACTCCGTTATTTCTGGATACAGTGAGGCTTTTTTTCCCCACACGCAGAGACCGGGAGTAAACGTGGTGGGCGTGTGTGTGCGTTCAAAAACATGAGCCAAGAGAAGGCGAGTTTTGCAAATCGCAACGTGGAATTACAGCAATCCCTGGTTTTTCGCAGGGGTTATGTTGCAAAAAGAACCCGTGATAAGTGAAATTCTTTTTACAATTATAGAGGGCTTTGTAATTGCGGAGATCAGAACCGCCTCGCACGTATTCCTCCTCTTCTGAGACGCTGCATCCCGACTCGTGTCTTTTTATCCTAAACCCCGCGGTGGGTTTTTTTCAAGAGAAGAAAATAGTTATGGGTCGTTGTCTTCGCTCTTTTTTCTTCTGGGCAAAAAGATTCTTTAATATAAACCGACACCATTGATTATATTTGAGACTGTAATGAACGATTCATCAAAGGATTCCGTTCTTCGGCTGCTGCTTCCCTGTCATCACATAGGTGCGCGCCGCTCGGGCTCGGGCTCGGGCTCGGGCAGGAGGATCGGTGTCCCGGCTGCCTGACAGCCCGGTCCGACAGCACGTCCAGGGGACTGAAGTGCTGACGCACGAATGCGTTCATAAAAACAGTTCTGCTTCGCGCACGGCGACGCGGTTGATTTGCAGCGAGAACATGCTGTATAGCAGCCAAATTATCAAATAAATGATATTCATGATGATCGTTTTATTTGTGCGTAATGCATAAAGCATATACAGGAACACACTTGTTATTCCTTATTTTTCTTTTTTTTTTCCCTTTGCTGTCACCAATAAATGCTAAACAATATAAATCTAAAGTATAAAATAGATCAAAATTTGTGTGGGGTGCATTGTTTTAATATCTCATTGCTTGGTGTGATATTGATTTGCCTGACGCGGCTGGATCTGTGAGTCTTTGTTCACTAAGATGGTTGTAAAGACTGGGTCAGCAGCATCTTTCATTTCCTTCTTAATGAAAGAGATACTTAAGCTAAGAGTGACTCTGGGAAACGCGATTTTCTTTCACAGGCTCCTTAAGAAGGTTTGAAAGAAGTCTTTCGCTGTTAAGAACTACTTAACTGATCTGGGAAACCCGGCCTGTGTCATTTACAGAATTGTGCAGCCCTGGATGACAAGCTGATGACGATGATTAATTAGAATCAGGTGTGTTAAAGCAGGGAAACATCTACAACATGCAGGACACCGACCCTCGAGGACCAGGATTGCGAACCCCTCTACTGATTTCACACCACGTTGTGGTGGAAGCACCAGGCGTCTTTCACTGTCCTGGTAGGATCCACTGACTTATTAAACTACCATGCAATACCGCTTAGCTGGGTAGTGTTCACTGTTTGCCAGTTGCCAATGAATAAAACCTTCAACTCCTATCCAGCGGTCAGAATGATCTAACCTAAGGCAGGGACTTGTTTTGGTGGTTGTGTCACTAATAAAGGTTGACATAAAATCATCATTTTACAGAAAACATGGATTGTGGTAACAAGTTGTTTTTTTATTTATTAATTCCATTCATTTACTGTTCTTAAAAAATATATTTATTTAAAGTACTTGGTTCAGGTTGTTAGGCGTTAAAGTAATGACGTCTACATTACCAGGGAAACTACACATTCATACATGAACCTTTGGGGTTGTGTTTAAAGACAATAACTGATTAGTTATTAGTCTGTAAATGCTTTGAGATATTGAATGATGGTAACGGTGGCAACACAGCTTCAGATGGATGCAAATCTTTGCCCTTTTTTTAACAGCACAACTTAAAACCAGATAAAAATAAAAGATTATTGAAGTATCATGCTGCTTTCTTAAATACAACTCTTAAAAAAATTTGAGGAACTTTTGAAAAAAAAAAGCTTTCTGTGTTTAAAAAAAGGTTTAACAAAGACATTTACTGTTGTACAGTAAGAACTGAAATGGAAAAAGCTTTCACAATCTGTGGAAGAACTAGCAGGATTAAGATATTTAAACTTAAACTCACACACTAAGTTTCAAATATCATTCCACAGTAGTCTATTATATTGCAGGGTTGCAATTTGCAACCCTGCCAAGCAGGAGTAGTAAGGAGACCTGGCTGTTTAAGACTCAATAAAACATTAACTTATGTCTGTGACATTTAAGATTCAGAGCCAATAGTTGAAATACACCCAAATGAGGCCCATAAAACCAAAGAGTGGCCTTCTGTTGCCCAGAAATGCTGCTTTCTCACCAAACAAACCACAGCACCATTCATAATTACAATATAATCACCCACCTCGCCACCAGAAACTCAATTTAAATTATGAGCCATTCAAGAGCAAAGCAGAAAGCACCCGCAGTGCAGAAATCTGGGTCAGAACTGGGGCAGTCTGAGCCAAGGGGGATGTTAGTTATGGTCAAGCTGCCGACTTTCGACAACCATTCGAAGTCTGGCTTTAATTTCCAGGGGCCAGTACCAATGGATGCAGGTGAAACTCCCTCCGGATGCCACTAGATAGGCATACACCAAGAGAGAAATGGAGGAGATGACGGCCAGACTAGCATAAATAAAATGCATCCATAGCGGCGTGCAGTTTAGTCAGAATCCCTGTGAACGTCAATTGATGATTACTTCTTAATACGCTTTGATCCAATGGGTTATCAGATTTCTGCTCCCATCCTGCTCGTTTGAATCGTGGCTCTTGGACGCTCCTGTGTGAGCATGCCAGCTGACAGTCTTGCCGGGGCCCCGGACAAAATAATCTAAGATGGGCCCCCCTGCGCCCGGATCTCTCCTTCTCCCTCTCCCTCTCCTCTCCCTCTGCTCTTCAGGTTTTTATACACGCTAATGGACGTTACCATTAGAGCTAGCCAGTTAGGTTAAGTTACAAGGTTGGTAAACGTTGGCTGCGCTGTTTCTTACCTTGCTCTATGCTGACTTTATTAATTCTACCTTCACCGTCACTACCCTTTTTAAAATATTTGTGTAGAGAATCTATGAGGCATCTATTTTCTTCTTCTCTTCTTCTCTTTTCTCTTCTTTTCTGAGCACCGGACTTGTGCTGACCGGACATTTTGACCATTCTAATGGTTGAATTAAATGATAACATCAAATTTTGATCAGCGGCCAAACCATTTTTGTGTTGGGGGTTCTTGACCACAAGGACAATTAGGAAGAAAACAAATAACAAGCTTTTATGTAACTCAAATACTACATATTTTTTCCACAAATAGGCATATTTTGAAACATTTTGAAAAATTATTCCATAATTTAATGAGAATAAAATTATTTTTATTTATTTATTTTTTTTTTTTTTCATTTCGGGCCCCCCCCCCCCCCCCCCGCTACCCTGGGCCCGGGACAACCGACCCGTTTGTCCCCCCCTATCGGCGGGCGTGTTTGTGAGTCATCCCCCAAAGCCCACCCCAACCCCGTTGAGGTTAGTTTCGTACATTGAGGGGTACGAGTGCCACGACCATTTCACAATTTTCACACTACCACCTGAAATCCAATTTTCAACGCGTCCAGTCAGAAAATGTAATCCACCCTACTCTACACAACTACTGTACTGCTTATCTTCGGGCTCCTATCTCTGCCGGTATGAGAGTACACCTGGGTTCGAGGGTCCAGGACGGTTACCTGTTAGATAACGGACAGCTAGGGCGGCCTAACAAAGGAATCCGTCAGTCACACCTACTCCGTATGGTTGGCAAAATCCAACGACAATGTTTCCTCCGGTTTTAACAAGCAGACCACTCAAATTATCATAGTATGCAGATCATCCTGGTGGAATCGCATTTGAAACCACTTTTCTAACAAGCTCAAGTCCGATCAGAAAAAAACTCATTGTTCATGTGTTCCTGTAATTTATATAGTAATATTTTGAATATGCTAAAACTTGGAAACTTGGATTTGGATCGAGTGAACCGAGCCGTATGATGGGTCTTAGTGACTTGCTGCAGTGGAAGACCAATAAAAAAAAAGAAACAGGATACCTGATGTAGAACTCTTTTTTTTATAGCTTTTATTCATTTTGAATACAGTACTTCAGCAAAGGATATGAACATTTGCGTCATATTAGACTTGTTTTTATATGAGTATATAGTTCTGTCTTACAATGTCAAAACAAACTCATTTCTCTCCTCAGAGATCTGAGGGCTTGGTGATAGTTGAGCGGAGTTGTACGTTTTTTGTGCTTAACAAATCCCTGATTGTATTCATGTTACGGTGTTTGCAGCTGAAAAAAAAACAACTAACTGAAGGAATTCAGGTCTCCAGCTTTACAAAAATCACAGTTTCACCCCCATTTTTTTTTTTAAAGAAAAGGAGGTATCGCATTATAAATAACAGTGAAAATTACAAAAAAGTGCAAGTCTATATCAAAAGGGTTGATGTCGCGTAGCAGCTTGAATGCACTGTGCTTTTCTCACATGGTTGAATACAGGATTTGTTCAGGCAATCTTGCTTTCGTTTCTCCTCACCACGCAGTAAGAGATGAGGCAAATGACGAAGACGGTCACACCTGTACCCAGCAGGGACTTCTGTATGATACCCAACATCTCGATACTTGATAGGAGCTCCGTCCTAAACATTTCTGCCGTTTCATCGTCCACAGAAGCCGTCTGCAAGGACAGAGAGGAGAGAGTTAGTATCTGATTGATATTTTGCATGACTGTTATGTTTGTTTGTTGTTATTTGTTTTCCAACTTACCTCATTCATCCATACAAGAGGGAATGTGGTATAGTCTTTGACTTTCTTCAGCACTCTGTTGGGGAAAGAGCTCATTACTTGACAGGCAGAGGATGATACTCTTTTAAACTTTTCCTGTTTTTTGCATATTTTTACACTTGAAATATCCTTAGATTTACCTTTCATATAAAAGTATACTAAAAAACTTAAAAAAAAAAAGAAGAAAATTCCAACACATAAACCATTTAAAACTACAGCAATACATTTTAAAGAGACTATATTTTACCCTGTTGCAAGTTGTTGTATTCAGCCACTTCATCTTATATCTTTTTTCTGTGTAAAATACTTTGATTTTGTTTCTGTGTCTTTAAAAGGCGTGGTTCATTAAACTCCAGTATCCCAGCAGCTGCAAAATCATTGAGAGTTTCTGAAGGACTTTGCTTGGGGAAGTTGTTGGTAAAACTGCTCTTTCAAAAGCATTTAGTTGTTATTTGATCATTTGTGCACCTCGTCAAATGACAACTGAGGTATGTGACAGTTTAAGACAATTTTGAGCCTTTAAAAGTCAGATAAAGTATCATATGTGCTATTTAATGTAAATTATAGTGTTTTTTGTTACTTTCTTTAGGCTTGAAGTTTAAAGGTATAGTCAGTAATGTTGGAGAGCTAGCAAGATTTGAAAGTGGCACCTCCTCTAAGCCCCACCCCTCATCCCCCTCCCGTCAGCGCTCCTTCCAAAGCCACGCCCCCACAAACTTTGGGGAACGCGCATTTGCAGGAGTCGAGTTTTCCAGGACATTTTGGACAGCACATTTTCAACAAAACTACCTCAAGTCTCATTCACCTGTAAGCTAGGCCGGTTTTAGGGGGGGGCAGGGGTGGGCTGTGCCCACCCAAACGTGCATCCTGCCCACTCAATCAAAGTTATGGGGATCCTTTATTTTTTTATAATTTAATTTTTTATAAATATAAAAAAAATATCACAGAATATCTGTACCGTTTCTGATTGGGTGGACACTGCGCGTCATTTTTAGGCACAACAATGAACGCGTACCGCAAAAGTTGTTCCGGCGGAGGGACCAGACGTCCCAGCAAAATGAAGTTCAGAACAGCACACACAGCACACACTGAAGGCTGATTTATGGTTTCCGCGTTACACCCACGCAGAATGGTGCGCGTTGCCGCGTACCCTACACCGTAGGCTACGGCGTAGCCGTGGCAACCGAGCCTGCACGGCACCGCAGCGCACCGCCACCCTCACCGGCGCTCTCCGCCCTCGCCGGGATGGAGACGCCTCCATCACCACGGACCCACATACTGGGGAGGTGGTATTTTTGGCTGCGTTTTCTCGTTTTCTGCGCCATTCTTCAGCAAACGTGACTCGAGTGCGTGAAGTTTTCCGGCAAGGTTTTTGACGTGACAAGTGCGCGCATGGGACAGAGGGGGGTGTGGGCGGGACTTAAAATGAAGGCATCTGATTGGTTCTTTCCCCCCTGCCAATCCTCTGGTCCTCTGACCAATCCGTGCCATTCGGTGCACAAAATACAGATTGGTCAGAATTTTTACAGGATTAAAGCTGTCAGAGAGGTCGGGTTTTTTTCTTTCCTTTTTCTGAACACATTATTCACTGGCTACTCTCAGGATGGAAGGACCATTTCACCCAGTATAACAATAAATGTTTTTTAATACGATTACAGACTATACCTTTAAATGCTGACCGAAAGCACAACTGTACCAAACATCTAGTGACATGTTGCAAACAGATCAGTAAAACACCAGTGTCCCGTTTATTTTGAAGGAGAACTACAGTCTGTCCTCCACTTGCACAGCCGAACAGGAGGTCATTTTACATTTAAATTATGCAAATCATTGTCATGATGAATTCATAAAACACTGGCAGTTATCATTGTTGTGGTGATCAGACGTTGAAACTTTGGCCTTTTTAATTACAAAACAAGCTATAAAATAAAGTTACAAACAGTCAGAAACTTACGTGATAACCTTTGATGGTCCGTACATCATATTCACTTGAATTCTTTTTGCAAAATTCAGCGTAAACCCAGTGGTCTGGTGGAATAATAAAACAGAGAAATTAATGTATTAATTTAAAAAAAGAAAACTTTTACTATTTGATGGTCTAAGGAACTATGAAAAGACCACGACAGCCTGACTCTACCCCCTAAAACAGACTGGTTTGAGCAGAGTTGTGGGGACACAGTCGAAGGCGGAGCTGTCGTACTGTATTCCTGAGTTACTTGTGACCATGTCTCCCTTAAAACGTTTAACTCTGCTCCTTCATAAAAATGCGCACATAAAAAGAATGAACAAATACATAAAATGTGTCACTCAAAGGCTCTTACTGGTTCCACATCCAGGAAGGTTTTATGTTGCTCCTCGTTGGGGTTGAGGCCCAGTATGTCCTCCCGCAGTGACTGACTACCATGAAGGAAGTGGGGAAGAGAGAGGAAGATGGGTCTTCCTGTTCGAAAGGGAAACACAGAAATGCGTCTCAAAATGGTTGTTAATGTGAGACAATGGGATGCACCAACTTCCGGTGGCGCAGTTACTGACCCTGTTGGCAGGCGCTTAACTCCAGCACTCCGGCCAGGGTGCAGTTCTTGGAGGTCTTCATGCTTTTGCAGAAACATCTGTTGTCTGGGTTCTCCACGGGGGAGGCCAGGGTGGCTGGGATGAGGGAGTATCGGTATACCTGAATCCCTTTCAGGTCAACTGTTTCCTCGTAGCTGGCTGATACAGATCTGACGATAAAACAGTACAGAGGTGAACCGTGATTAGAAGCTCGGGAGATATCATCTTTGGCATCATTGTCCAACATCGCACGGGACAGCCTTTGATAAAACACTATGACCTCTGGTGGTTATTGAGAGGAAAAAAAGTCCAAAGGTCACAACTATTCTATCATTATACAGTAAAACACACTTGACAAATAAGATGAAACCTTTTGATCACCTGCAGATGTCTGATGAGAAGAAATAGAGGGGTGTCTCCTTGTCCAAAAAGGGAGGAAAGGATGTAGCATCTGACACAGACAGGAGAGAAAATCTTGTCATGTGGGTGACATATTGTTGAAGCGATAGAAATATAAGCAGGGTACAGATAACCCACCTGTCCCATTAAGCATGTCACAATAAGGATCATTCCAAAAAGGTAATTTCCTGTGGTACAAAACAGAACTCGTCAAGCTCGTTCATACTCCACACTCAGAATGTTCTGCAGTTTCCTCCTTGGACTCACTTGTTTCCTTTCCAGTTGTCAATTTTTCCCACTTTTGAAATGTCGTCCTTGCCGGTAAAGATATTAAAGCTGCCGTCATAGGTTTCATTGTACTAGGGGGAAATAGATTGAATTAATGATATTGATGTAAGCAAAGAATGTCCGCGCGAGTCGTTGAGCTGGTCGTCCACTTACACCTGCAAACAGGCCCACGATATCTTTAAGGAGGGGGTCGGAGTAGCCCCACAGCAGTTCCCTCACACTGCGGGTCTGGAACAGGGACGAATTGGTTGCTTTGATCCGCAATTGTAAAAAGATGTGCAGCGCTGGTGGAACCACTGCATAAGCTCCCTGAAAGAGAAAAAAAAAACAACAACAAACCGTTTAAATCTGGTTTATCTTAAAGGGCTTGATAAAGGAAAGCTCATGCAAACATGAACAACATATAAACTTGCTGTGCACACAAATGCAGCTATTGCCGCTGGAGATAAGGCAGAAAACAATCCTCTTTTATGACTGTGTTACTCCTCAATGACAATCAGAGGCTCTTGCTAGTTTTTCTTACATTCATCTCCAAAGTTTGAAAAGAGATCACAAAAAATCTGTTCAGAAAAACAAAGACAGATGGCTTTGTTGAATCGTGACCTTATATATTTGCTAATTTCCATTCTCCAAAGCAGCTCGTACACCCCACTTAATACCACACCTCAGTACTATGTTAGTATGTTAATACCCAGCTCAGGTTGGCTGCTACCTCCTCCTTTAATCGGACAGATGATTTTTAAATCATCTTTTTTGCTCATTTTGGGATAATAGTTGATTTCCATGAGATAAGACAGCAGATGAACCTATCTCCAGCTTTTTTATTAAATGGGTCTTTTTTGCAACCTTTCTGCCATCTAGCTCGGATTGATTTTGCGCTCATGTTTCCTGGAAGCTGATGCAGAGGGCTTTTGAGAGAAGTTAGAAAAGATGAAAGGATCAATGACTGGCTGGAAAACCATGCTTCAGATTCGCTCTGAATCATTCAATTTACACTTGAATTATGATATCAGTCTTAAAGTATTATTTTTGGGTCTCCACTGCAGTTTTGTAATGTGAGGACAACAGAAAGCCACTTGATATACTGGCGCCATATTGGTGGGAGCTAATTCTAGCCAACCTTGGGTAATCAAAAAGTGGGCAAATGGGTGGACCGGGCAGTCCAGAAAGCCAGTTGGAGCATGCCCATGTTGCCTCAGTTAGCACAAGTTAGATATTTTAGCCTGGCTTAGCTCATGCTAACCTCTGAACCATCCAGAGGGCTGGCAAAGCTTAGTGGTCGGTGACTGGTGGATAGCTAAACTTCACCACCTTTCCTTCCGTGCCATCCCACACCAGTATGTTTACATTCAACAGCACAACCTGTACTAGCTTTAATATAAGACTGAAGCCTTGACGGATGCCTGCTCAGCCCCCAGCAGCCGTCATATCTCCCAGTTAAAGGCCACAAACTGGTTGCTTATCAGTTTAGATGTCAAGTGCACTTAAAAGGCTAAGCACTAAGTAGCTTAAGTTATGGCAGCTAACCATTGACACCACAGACTGCAAAGTCGCGTCACTCACAACCACACCCCTAATTATGTATATGTTTGTGACTTTATATAAATATACCCTGATGAGTTGGATACAAATTGCTCAATTGACTTACTTTTTGAGTAAGCCCGTAGTGGCCAACCAAGACATTGTACCTTTCTGTACTTTCGGGATTGTCTCTAGTAGGCTTTAGGGCCTTAAGTTAAACTTTGAATTTAGTCTTTTGGGTATCACCTTGAATCCTGAAGTACTGAGTAAGCAATACACTGTACCCCCAACGGGATGGTGTATACCTAATGCTGCATTGTTCATTGTACTTAAATGGGGAAAATCGAAAATGGACAACATGTTCTGTTATATATATATATATATATATATAGCCTATATATAAAATGAAGATAGTAATTATGACCACAAATTCATGATGGAGATGTTTCCTGAGGTCATAAATCAGATGACCACTGGTATTTTTTATAGATTCTCAGCATTGTGTAAACACTTACAAACAAAGAAGTCTCTGCGGCTTCAGCTATCATTCATGAATAATTTATGCTCCTTTCAACGTCACATAATGTGATATGTCTCAAGGCAAAAGCGGTGGCCTTTGGCATGGCCTTTGTGGTAGATTGTTCCTGTATCTTGGGTCTTGCATGGATGATACAACAGAAACTTTACCACAAGCTGCGTGTATGTTCAGGGAGCATGTATAGCTTTATGATTTCTTTAACTTTCCCTAACTATCAGGCCTTTATGGTCTTGGAACACTACACAATCTTTGCATCAATAAAAGCACTAAACGCTTCTATCCTGAGAGGGGTGTAATTCCTATCATGGTTATGAAACATGCTGCTTTTATTAGCTTTGCTCTGGCATAACTAGCAAGCTTTGTTTTTTCCTGCTGAGCACAGACATTTTCCCACTTCATCTGAACTTTTGTTGTGCAATAAAGCTACGAGAAAATGTACCAGGTAGGCAAGTAAGCGGCAAGAAAAAATAGTCAAAAAAATCTGAAAATGAATTATGAGCAGCATTTCAAGCAAACACCTCAGAGCTACTTTTTTGGCTCGCCAAGTTTAAACTTTTTAGCTCATGTTAAGCTTTGAGGCTCGAGCTTTTGATGACGCGAGGCAAGAGTTCCCGCCACAGCCATCTGTCGCTAGCCTAGGCACGGCACCGCCAGGTGGCTCATAGCCGCTCGTCCCTGTTGGCTAAATATCAGCACAAAAGGTTTATTATCTCTAAAATCAAAGCTATGATGCTATCTTAGGTATTAATTAACAGCTCAGAAGTTCACTGAATGGCTATAGTAGAGCTAAGAAGCCAAAGTAATTACATAACAAAAAAAATCATCAAAACTGAACAAATTTGATCAAAACAGAAAAAAAACCACTTTCATGTGATTTTAATGGATAAGAAATCTAGGCATGGAGACCAAGTATTTTTCCTTTTTTTTAACTTATTGCTAACTTTTGCTGCAAAGTTTTATCAAATATGCTCTACCTAGGAATATTGCTACTGGGCCAACATTTGGGTTTCAGATTTAAAAAAACTAAGACAGTATCACTGCAGAAACTCTCAAGCAATTGTCCTCAGCAGAGTGTTCCTCTGTAGAGGTACTTAACGGAGTAGCTGAGCCAGAAAGGTAAAATCCCTCTTTAGAAATTCCTCGTAAACCAAATGTCAACAGCCACGAGAGACAAAATTCCACCACAGCTTACTTTAGCACAGCTTGAAACAACCTTGCCATCAGAGAGAGATGAACTGCTGAAGAGATTAAAATCAAGGACAAATTCACTCTGGAACTTACAGCCACCGCTAGATTGAGCGTAGTGATCTGGTCTTCCTCTGATCCCACCGACATGGATGGGTCAAATATGGCACCCTGAGGCAGCAGGAAGGCAGCAGTTTTATTGGGGTTGAATGT
Organism: Cololabis saira; assembly: GCF_033807715.1. Classification (NCBI taxonomy): domain Eukaryota; kingdom Metazoa; phylum Chordata; class Actinopteri; order Beloniformes; family Belonidae; genus Cololabis; species Cololabis saira. The sequence continues at coordinate 11,040,738 of NC_084609.1, read as the reverse complement.
GATGTTAGTTTTTGCAAGATATCTTGTCCTGAAATAGAGAAATTCAATTCAACTCGATTAGAGGTCGGATCTTGAATTAAAAGGGGGCAACATGAATTTACTCTCATACGTGTCACAGTATCTTTTGTTTGTCATTGACTAATCCTTATAAAAGCATTTTTTTTAAACACCAGATGATAATAATAATAAATGCACCTTACCTGAATGTGTAGGGTCCTTTTTCTACTACAACTGGGGCCGAGCCATTCTGCAAGACCTCCTGTGCATTTTGCACGTCAAAAAACCAGAACTGCCTGTACACCAGTGCCCCTCCAGCCGCCCAGTTCTCGTAGGCTTTTGTTCCAGGCTCAATGACAGCTTCCTAGACCCCGCAGACACACAAGACAGGCTATTTTTAACATGCCTCAAGACTGCCTGCCGGCCAGCAGCTCTCCTGACACGTGAGAAAAAGGTGGATGCTTTGCTGTGAAAACAGAAGAACTAAATAAATGATGGCTAATTTTTCTCCACGGTGCCAGAAAAATAACAAACACAGATCTTCTGATGGATGAAAGCAGGGCACACTTGGCTCTCTGCACAGCTTCTCGTTTTACCATTTGAAGTAGCTTTCCAAAGACGTTTTCGCCTCTTCCGTCTCATTGCTCCTGATTCACCTTGATCCCCACATATGATGCACATACGCTCAAACTCACGCGCTCTTGACATTCCCTGCCCTCCATGCCAGGGTGGAACTGAGCTCCGTACCTTCTCCACTGTCTCCTTGATGATTTTATTCCCGACTGGAATAAGGATGCCTCCCAGGGTGGCTACCACAGCTCCAAGCACAGCTCCGGCAATCAGCCCGCACCTTCTGTCACAGCAGCCCATGGTGGTGTGCGTTCGCCTCCCTCCAACCGTACGTCAGTCTGTTTGCCTGCCTGCTTGATCTCCTCCTGTCTCTGTCTGTCTTCGCTGTGTGTGCTCGTATGTGTGACTTGCCTGCGTTTCACGTCCCGGCAAAATCCCAGTCAGGCTGTACCACCAGAGGAGCTGAGGGAGCCGCTGAGGCCAGGTAAAGGTACACACACCTCCCGTCGGAGCCCTGGACGCTCTTATACCCACCTTACATAACGACAAGGGAGGTCTAAAGGTCAGATGTGGGACATCCGTAAAGACTCCCTGACCAGGTGATAACAGCCATCAGCAGAGGAGAAAGGTTGAAAGCCGCTCAGAGATTAAGTTTATTGTTTATTTTTATTCAGTTTTATTGCTTATGGGCTTTAAAATGTCTATTTCAAGGGCATCCTCATTTTTATCTTTGACTGTGCATTATTTACCACAAATCCTTTACCAAGCACGAGCACTTGGTTTATCTGCTATGCTATGTAAGTGGAGCTCACGCTTGACTCAGGGATTGCAAGTGGCTGCAAAACCACCTCAAATCATGCCCCTTCCACCGCCGTGCATGACAGTGTCAGTTGTGCTTCCTTGTTCTTTTTTTAGATAGGGGATGTTTTCTTTTGGCAATCAGGTCCAATTAAATCAGTTTTATCGATTTGACATGGACTTCAGCATTCGATGAGTGACACCTGGGAGATATGACATGTAACCCACGACACAGACTTTGTGCCTTTCTATAAATGTTGCATGGTCTGAGCTTGGTGTGAATTTGATGGGATATCTGTCACGGATTTGGGTTTGGTTAGTTTTGTCTTATTTTGAAATTCTGTCTTTAGTTTGTTTTGACGTATTTTAGTTCCTTTACTCAATCCTGCCTGATCATTTGCACCTACGTCCCGTTGCTCGTCTGTCCCTCCCTCCCTGTTCTATCGTATCCTGCCCGAGCACCAATCCACTGAAGGCACCGCCAGACAAAGCTAACTTTGATTGACATGTGATGTCGGCCTGCAGAGCAACACAACTGCAGCCCCCACAAAGAGAACTGGGCTGCAAAACTGGTCGTCAGAAACCAATGGGTCGCGTGATTTTACATTGATGAACATGCCACTGGTTTCTGTTCTTCGGTTCAGTTCCCAGTTCATTTGTCTTTGATGCTTTGTTTGAGTTTCCTCTTTGGATGTTTGGGTTATTAAAACCTGCTGTTTTGCAATCAGGTCCTCTGTTTCCTGACCCGTGACAATGCCCACCCCTTGTAAATACTCATTCTCACTGTAGAACATTGAAGCCCAAAACGTTAGCAAGCAGTCTTATACTGCTTTCCAGATGTGGAGCCAACAATTGCTTATGACTTTCCCGATTGGGATTGTATTTACACACACCTGAAAGCACGGGTGGGATCTGGAGACCTGCTGATGAGTTCTTCAAGGCTGATGATTTGCTGTAATTGGCTGGAAATGACCGACTTAGATCCTATAAAGGCAAATTGGGGATATTTAGTATTGACCACATACTTTTTGTTTTCTCCCTGGCCTCATTCTTGTAAAAAGGACAGTATTGGGTCTTTGGGTGGCACAGTTGTTTAACCCTTGTACTGTCTTCGGGTCAAGGAAGGAGGAAGAGAAGAAAGGAGGAAAGAAGGAAGGAAGAATGAAAAGAAGGAAAGAAAGAAAGAAAGAAGGAAGGAAGGGAGAAAAGTAAGGGAGAAAGGAAGGAAGGAAGGAAGGAAGGAAGGAAGGAAGGAAGGAAGGAAGGAAGGAAGGAAGGAAGGAAGGAAGGAAGGAAGGAAGGAAGGAAGGAAGGAAGGAAGGAAGGAAGGAAGGAAGGAAGGAAGGAAGGAAGGAAGGAAGGAAGGAAGGAAGGAAGAAAACAAGGCAAGAAGGAAGGAAAGAAGGAAGGAAGGGAGAAAACAAGGAAAGAAGGAAGGAAAGAAAGAAGGAAGGAAAGAAGGAAGGAAGGAAGGAAGGAAGGAAGGAAGGAAGGAAGGAAGGAAGGAAGGAAGGAAGGAAGGAAGGAAGGAAGGAAGGAAGGAAGGAAGGAAGGAAGGAAGGAAGGAAGGAAGGAAGGAAGGAAGGAAGGAAGGAAGGAGAGAGCAGGAGGAAAGGAGGAAGGAAGGAAGGAAGGAAGGAAGGAAGGAAGGAAGGAAGGAAGGAAGGAAGGAAGGAAGGAAGGAAGGAAGGAAGGAAGGAAGGAAGGAAGGAAGGAAGGAAGGAAGGAAGGAAGGAAGGAAGGAAGGAAGGAAGGAAGGGAGAAAAGAGGAAGGGAAGAAGTAAGGAGCGAGCAGGAGGAAAGAAGGACAGGAGAATTAGGTCATTTTGACCCAAAGACAGTACAAGGGTTAAAAGAACTGCCCATGTTCTGGGGCTGCAGGTTCGAGTCCCAGACTGCAACACTTTGCTGCATGTCATCCCCATTCTCTCTCTCTACCTCCTTCCTATCTACACCTTGAATAAAGGCAACTAGAGCTGCAAAAAATTCTAAAAGAAAAAGGACAGTATACAGTTATGGCATCCCATCTGTGCTTGCAGGACTAGATTAAGACTAATACATATAATGGGTGACAAACATCAGCATCTCTACATCTGGTTGTATAGTACAGAATAAAAGGCTCACAATAAAAGAGGCGTATCGTGTCCTTTTAAAGAGTGATTATGACACACACCAGGTCTTTGCAGGTTTTCAACAGTGTATGAAGTCCACTTATACGTCCTGTAATTTATATCCAGTCCAGTCCTAGCAGTTGAAGCTCATCTGTTCTTCATCATCCTCCTTCTTCTTCTTTTTTTTCATCATGGAAGAAACTAGGGAGATGCTGTGGTTTGTTGCTGATTTTACAAGATATGAACTCCCCCAAACAGAATCTCATATCCGCTCCCAAAAAGCTAGAAATGGCCCACAAAAGGTTGGATTTGGATTTATGTCCACAGTTTTGGGACGTGACGGCATATATTCAACAAATGTGTTTAAAGCAAGCAGGAAGGAAAAACTCCAAAGTGCTGGATCCAACACTCCCTGCCGGGCCAACCACAGTCATTATCTCCACACAGTAGTTTGCTCAAAGCGAGCGCCTGGATCGTCTGCAGGCTGCAGATGTCCAACACATTCCACCTCACCAGTTGCATTTCACATTTGCGTTTGTACCTTTTGCACAAACCTGGCGGAGTGACCCTTTTAAAACGGGACATTTATGAATATATGCAACGGGCGGTGAGCTTGTTCTCATTCCACAGAGAGCTTTGAAGTTGCAGGATACTTCCACTCGAGGGCAGCACCACCATTCACTTGTCTCCTTCATGCTCAGTACTGTTTACACAATGTAGTTAACACCTTTCACTGTTTAAACAGTCCTTTCTTACAGCATTTGTTCCACTTGACTAACTTTACTGTTTATCTTGCAAATACAGCTTTCGGCTGGCCAGACACGGCTTTCTCGTTCTATGCACGCTGTTTTTTATTGTTCTTATTTAACCCCCTCCCCAATGTACAGATCCACCCAGATTTCCAGATTCACCCAGTTCCTGTTTCCCTGCACACCACAAGCAAAAATGCATGTTTTTTCCTAATAAATCACTGTGCACATAAGAGCGACAGTGGTTTATATACAGATGATTTATGTGCAATTCTGAAAAAGGGATTCTCTTACACCCACATGAGAAATAGACACTTAACAGCTCAAAACAGAGCCATGAAAGGGATTTTATGACTCCTAAAATGAGAAAAGACTCAAACAGTCATAGATCTTTTTTTACAAAAATGAACAATGTAATTTTATTTATTTATTTATTTATTTATTTATTTATTTATTTATTTATTTATTTATTTATTTATCTATTTATTTATTTAAATGTGAGTCCATATAATGACAACCATTTTACCGACTGTTGAGAGGCCACACACTGTTTCTTGTTATTGCAAACGCTGAGTGGATCTGGATAACAAAACAAAACCCTCAGCCAGCATAGGACTGGAGCGGAAAGGTCAACATGCCGTATTCACACACGCTCCCAAAAAGCCTCGTCTGAAATAAAAAGCATGGAGACTCATGGGGGGGGGGGGTGACGTTTACAAAGCAAAGATTTGGGAGGAAAATGTTAAAGTTAGCTCCAGAAACCTAAAACTGGCTAAATGAGTTTGAATTTTCACACCTGACTTCTTTTGGCAGGCTAAATTATTTAAACCACAAACAATGGGTGGAGGACAACTGAGTGCAGGGTGGATAAAGGGTGACTCTTGTTGGCGGACTGGTTCCCATGGGGACGACTCGTGAGAGACGAAGAATATTCACTCAGGTTTAGCCAAACAGATGCAGTGTGATTTAGAACTCGGATCATAAAAAACTACCTATGGCATATGTTCATTATAGTTTAATTTGTCACACGTCAGAGACTTGTTTAAATATCTGTCCATAATATTAACAAGTGTGTGTGTGTGTGTGGGGGGGGGGGGCTGGGTTATTTACTGCTGTGAGCAACTGTCAAAAAGCACAGTGTAAATTGTTAAAATTATGAGCTTCGGAACAGCAGCAGGCAATAGGTGTGCTGGTTAATAATGCACCCCCTATCAAGACATTTCCGGTTAGAGTGTCTACCTTCAAAATAAAAGTATCAGACCATTATGCAAGCCTTAGTATTTTAGTCATGTTTGAACTTATGAGAACTTGAAGATACACTTTTAGTACAAATGATGGCGAGTTGGGATTATGACTATTGGTTAGTGATGATTAATGAATGATGTTTTTTTTTTTACTTTATATAGTTATTTTCTGTCTTTTCTTTTTACACAACTTCTTTTATCCATCCATCCATCCCTTAACTTCTACTTATCATATTTCAGGTCGCAGGGTCAGCAGCCTAAGCAAAGAGGTCTAGACCCCCCTTTTCTCAACTAATTCCCCCATGTTTTCCAGGGCAATCAAAGAGGTTGCTGACACCCATCTAGAAAGTGGCTTTGCTTATTTAAACTCAATTGTAACAGCTAATACCCCTCCCTGGGTGGTGCACTCAACACAAAAACATCAACTGGTCTTGCCCTCACTTCACACAAAGGCAATCTCAGTCAGAACTGTTTCTCATGGTTCTGCAATACTGGAATAGGATACTAGTTCCCAGATGAGCAGAGCCGTCGCTCACTGGGAAGCTGGTGAAAACCCTCCTTTTCTGAGAGAGTCTCCTGTCCTAAATAACCTTGTCTCTTTAACTCTTTAAAACACACTTAGATTATCTTTTAACTGCACTTACTCTGCAATTTAATGTTTGTTTCTCTTCTTGGTTGGACACCAGCTTGTATAAAAGCATCTTATAAATGTAATGTAATGGAAAGGAATACTGTGGTTCTCCCAAGCCAGCCAGGAGATGTACTGGCCGTGTCCATCCAGTTGGGCCCAAAATACCTCACAAGGGAGGAGTCCAGGAGGAATTAACCAGATGTCTGAACTCCCTCAACTTGCTCCCTTTCTATGTGGAGGTGCCAAATGTTGAAGAGCTTGTCACCACATCTCTGGAGAGTCTAGCTACCCTACGGAGGAAATTCTTTTCTGCTGTATCCGGGGTCTCATTCTTTCAGTTGCCTACAGCTCACAACCATAGTTGAGGTTTGAAACATAAACAGACCAGTAATCGAGTATTATTGCATGAAAATCTACTTTTAGTACTAACGTGTAGTGTAAATGTAGCCTGACCAGCCATATACATTCAGATTCAGATTCAGATGACTTTATTAATCCCTTTGGGAGGTTCCCTCGGGGAAATTGACATCTACATCTCACCCACACAGCACTGTCATTTACAAATCAAACACCCCAAAAGCCAAACAGCCATATAAAGATTAAAAAAAAAAAAAAAACATTAAAGATAAAAATAGAAATAAAAGGTAAAAATAAAAATAAAAAGTGCAGTACCATAAAAAGAATTATATGGATAGAAAAAGTGTAATATATCACAAGTTATTGCACTGTCCTGGTTATTGCACAGTTATTGTACACTGACTGACGCCCCACAGCCCCTCTGTTCTGCACAGGGAAAACACATTATTATCCAGCAATTCACTTTAATACAAAATAACAAAATGAACTGAATAAAATAAGTATCTTTCTTAAACAGAAACCTGTCCTGCTTAACTTAAAATTGTATAAATTAATATAAAACCATAGAAAGAAAGCAGAACATCCATTCTGTAACTGCACATCCATTCTGTTCTGCACATTTTTAGTGCTATAACAAAAGTAAAAACAGAAAGTCTGTAGAAAACTTGTAAACATATTTGTGCCTCCAAGGCCATGACTGTAGGCTACAGTTGTAGCAAAACAGAAAAAATAACTTCTGAACTTCACAGCTCAATGCCATTTTCCATTGGCATTTTATTACTATTTTCTGACTCCCACAGTAATACGGGACAAAGTGCGTCCCTTTTCAGTTTTAGTTAATATATACAGGACGATTCCGTTTTTAAAGGGACGGTTGGCGACCCTACTCCCCTCGAAAGAGCTGGAGGAAGTGTCTGGGGTGAGGGAAGTCTGGGCATCTCTGTTGAGGCTGCTGCCCCCGCGACCCGGGAACGGATAAGCGTTGGAAGATGGATGGATGGATGGATGGATGGATGGATGGATGGATGGACAGTAAATAGTCAAATGACAGCTCTTATTAACATATATACATTTTTTTTAAGTGAAAGGTGCAGCAGTATGAGGTAGACATGGTTATTGAAAGATTCATTGTTACAGTATATGATTGTGGTTATTATTATTAGGGCCCAAGCACTTACAGTGCGAAGGCCCTATTGTATCTGTAGGAATTGTTCTCATTCTCGTTTTTATTTTCCTCGTTTTTATTTTTCCGACGAAATGAGGGCCTTTTTGCCCCCCTAAACGTGCCCCAAAAGTCACCAAATTTTGCACGCAAGCCAGGCCTGGCGAAAAATTTGATATTTAATGGTTTGCATTAATGGGCGTGGCCTAATGGCTCAACAGCGCCCCCTAGAAAACTTTGTGCCTCAAGCCCCACAATACGGTTTGATGTACACGCACGAAAATCGGTACACACCTGTATCATGTCGCAACTTAAGGAAAAGTCTCTTGGCGCCATGGCCGAAACCGAACAGGAAGTGGCCATTTTGAATTAATCGTGTAATTTTGGCGCAATTTATGCCATTTCTACGGCCGCTTCTTCGCCCGAACCGTATCGTGCACCCAGGTGTGTTATACATCAAAATGTGTGTCTAGATCCTGCGACGATGGGCATTACTTTTTTCAGTTAAGCGTTACCGTGGCGACGATAGACGCCAAAAAGCGCGCACCCCTTCATCTGATTGGGCCATATTTGATAGTTCCTGGTTTGACATAAAGAGTCATGGGTGGTGTCATCGGACTTAGTTTTCAGTCCTTGACCTTAATTGGTGCAAATTAGCCCCGCACCTTCTTCTGATTGGTCGATATTTGATAGTCCCTATTTTCTGCCATAACTTTTGAATAGTTTGACATAAAGAGTCATGGGTGGTGTCATCGGACTCGGTTTTGAGTCCTTGACCTCTATAGGTGAAAATTGCACGCGCGAGGGCCCGTTCATCGCTGCTTGCAGCTTTAATTATTTGTATTATTGCACAGTGTTACTCTGAGACTCTTTGAGTGAAGAGAGTTCATCAGACAGTTTGGGGGAAGAAACTGTTTCTGAATCTGCAAAAAAAGAAAAAACATCATAATTTTGAGTTAACATTGACGTGAATGAAAACATTGCGGCTTTTATTGTGAAGAGCCGGACCGGAAGCGGCGGTGCGTCTCCAGCAGCTGAGCTGCTCTCAGCCGCGCAGATCACGCAGTCACCGCAACGGATGGACACCGCCGAGGATCTTTGTCACTGTTCAATTAACTCTCCCACAGATGCTCCAAGGATTTGAACTCGACCTCATTTCATTCGAGTGAAGGAAACTGGAGATTTTTTTAAATTTTTTTTAATATAAATTTACAAAAAAGAATAATTTTTCTCTCAAGTCGACTCGCTTCCTTTTCCCCAGTCATATGAAAAAAGGGCGTGTGTGATTGGGGGGTGAAGGCAGTTGTAACCAATTGATGTGGGCACACACGGTGTTTTAGATTGATCCACATATTTATTAATTTATTTGTATTCCGACTGTACCACCTGGAGGATGGGATGCACGCTGAGCACCGAGGACAAGGCTGCGGTGGAGCGCAGCAAGATGATCGACAGGAACCTGCGGGACGACGGGGAGAAGGCGGCCCGGGAGGTCAAGCTGCTGCTGCTGGGTGAGAACCTGCCAAACCTGCACAAACCTGCCCCAACCCTGCCAGAAAAACCAAAAACACACCCCGGGATAGCTTTTTGGATTTTCATTTTTAAAAACGGATAAGTTTAAATGGCAGTTTTTTTGTTTGTCTGTGTCCATCTGTGATACTTCAGATAAACTCGGGTCAGTGAATGCAACATGTCTTTCAAAATTTATACTTAACGTTAATAACCATTAACTATAATCACTTTATGTCAATTTAAGTGTAATTTTAGATTAACAGAGGGGCCATATGGCTTTGAATTGGATTAGCATCAAGTTTTTTTTTGTCCTTTTCCACTGGTTAGTTTCTCTCTCTCTCTATCTCTCCCTTTCTCTCCCTCAGCTGAGCGTTTGTCTTGCCTAAAGCCTGAATTATGGTTCTGCGTTAAATCGACGCAGAGACTGCGGCGTAGGGTACGCGGCGACGCGCACCCTACGCCGTAGGCTCTGCGTTGGTGTAACGCGGAACCATAAATCAGCCTTAATCTTTCAACAATGGCACATTTCCTTGTGCAGGCCCATGGCTCATTAGGGGCCCAAGCCTGATTCATTCGGACTAAAAACTGTTTCCTCCAATCATTTTTTTGTTGTGTGTGCTTGCTTCACGGTTCAGCGCCAGCACTGATGGCAAAGAATGTTTGGCCCAAACCCGGCCCATGTTGGCAGTTTTTCTTCAGTCAGCATTTTGGGCTTTTACTGACTGCCTAGTCCCGGGGTGAGTGTGTCTGCTTAAACCTGGCCACATACCCACCAATCATAGCTCAATTCCTCGTAGGCCACATCTGGCTCATACAACAACCCAAGTTTGGCCCATTTCATGGATTTTAGGACACACCTGACCTGGCCGCATAGCAAAGTGAGCCACAGGTGGCAAAAGTAGCTGATAAGGCCCAAATGTGTCTGCCGCCTCGGCTTCTTTTATTTCTGTTACGAGATAAACTCGAAGGGTTGAAGATTAAATACCCTGCTTCTCTCTTTTACTCAAATCTCAAGTAGGTTTAACAACATATGGAAAGAAATGTTGCCCAAAAAGGGCATATTGTGCAACAAATGTCACAAATTACCTTCATGACATGGTCAAATTAAAGCCTGATTTAGTTACAAGTCACAGAAATAGGAGTATGGAAACCAGATTAACATTATGTAACTCGAATGAACCAAACTGTGGTGTGACATCACACTCTGATGTAGATAAAGTCCCCTCATGACCTTCCATTACTCTCAGCAATAGCCAATTTAGAGTGGCCTTTGTGTATCCAAACCGCTTTTCAGACCGTTTGAATTCCGCCTGCAGAAAGCCCGGTGACGCGGTGAGCCGTCCTTTTTCCTCTTCAATGCAAAGAATGAGTCCCGTTTTCTGCAGATTTGAGTTCGATTCCCAAGAGGTGCAGAGAGGCGTGTAACCAATCAGAGACATGACAGAGCGACAACCATACTAGTAACTGTAAAAGAGGAGGAACCCTGGCGAACGATGGATGCCGGTTTTGCACTGAAAGCTAGTTGAGTTGAACCCTGCAGCCGTCTTGGTAGTTGTAATAGTGGCTTTTGCGTGCTCTCATGTGAGACATTGTATAAACCTGCCTCGTTGCAATTGGATCAGTACGTTCTGTACCAGTGGAAATGGCTATGCATGGGAGGGGTATCAGACCTTTCATGAGGGAAGTCTTTTTCAGGATAAGAAAAACTTTAAAGTAGACCGTTTGAAAAAAATAAATAAATAAATAAATAAAAAAAAAAAAAATATATATATATATATTATATATATATATATGTATGTGTGTGTGTGTGTGTGTGTGTATATATATTTTTTATATATGTGTATATATATATACACATACATACAGTATATCCTTTTTAAAATGAACTTAACAGGTATAATTTTAATCCACTAAATGCCCTTCCTTGTGATTTTCTGCTTTCATTTCCTTGTTTTTGTCATTTCTTGCTCCTACTTGTCAGCTTTTCCAGTGAATTTCGTGCATTTAAAAAACGAGTCGTGCGACTTCAGATGAAGTATTAAAACACAGGAATGCTTGTAAATAAAGGACACAGGTGAAACTTTTCCACTTGGCCCGTAGGTGGCTAACTTTTCAGAAATGTTGACATGCACACACGGCATGTGGGTTACCAGTACACAGAGTGTGAGGCCTGCACCAGTAGCGGGCAAACACCTGACACAAGGCGCATAATAAGAGCTTTGTGTAGCGTGTTTTTTTCTTTGGACATAATTGTAAGCCAGGGAAGGATAAACAGCATTTCCTCTTTTTTTTTCTTTTTTTTGCACAGCTCTGCAAACATATAATTGTTGCAATAGTTTAATGTCATTTCAAGGGGAGGTGGTTTTATTAGAGATGCTTTTATTGTTATGTTTGAGCAAGAATGCAGATATCCTCTTACGAGTGGCACTGTAAATGCATTCCTCGTGTGCTCTGAGGCCAGATGGGGCTTGTTGATTGGAAGCAAACAAGTTAGGTCAAGTTTCTCTATGGTTCCTGAAGGCTGGAAAATGCGTTTTCATCAGCCGTCGCTTTGACAGAAACCATGCCTCGTTGCTTAACCCCTCCGTCCAAGGAAGGAGAAGAAAAAACCGTCCGTCAGTCGTGATGTTTTTGTGCCGGCTCGTGTGGCTCGGACTCGTGTTTGATCCGTGCGGCGTGGTCGCCAGGTAACCCGCTCGGCCTGTTCAGGTTACTGCCCCGAGCGTCATGCAGATGGATTGGCAAGCATGCAGAGAGGTAGAAGGACGCTGTAAGATGAGAACGCGGCTAATGACTCGGACATTAAAAATGAAAAAGTCCAACGGGAGCGAAGCAGGACGGACAGAGCCAGGCCTTTTGTTGTTGTTTTACCACGCAGATAGTTTTTTTTTTTTTGAGGTTGCTGATTTACAAGCGGTTGCAGCGTGTGAAGAAGATGTATGTGTATGTTGTCACGGCGGCCTCTATGTTACACGTCCTTGTACATGAGCGCCGTCCTTAGTAGTGCTGGCTCTTCCTCCTGTCACAAGCACGATATCAATGCAGTTTTGGATATTTTTCTTGGACATTAATTAATAATTTTGGACATCTGGTGGACATTAATAAGCAGGCAACAGGAAACATTAAAAGCCTGTGGCAAAGATTGAGACATGAACTGATAATAAATAATAAATCAAGAAAAAATGGTCTAAAAAAAAAACAACTTTCGATAGTGTGGAATCTTTTGAAATAAAAGCCTTAAAAATAAATAAAAGTCAACTGTACTTTTGAATCACCTTGTTGTTGCAATACTCTGACTGAAATTGTAGTTTTAAAATGCACATAAACGTGTTGATGTGACTGAAATTGAAGTAAACTGAACTTCTCATGATCAAACTTGTGCACCTGTTCAGGTCTCTTAGACGGGTCTCGGCCCGTCGTGAGCGGCCGAGCGACTGCGGTTCCCATCAAAGCACCGCTAGTCCTCCATTTAGGTGTGGCAGAAGTTGTTTAGGATGTCGTTTTAGTAGCAACATCTAAAATGAGGATTTATGGCCAGATTTGATCAGAGTGAATGTGAGATAACATCGTTAGCATCGTAGGTCTGCTTGAGATAAGCCAGCCAAGCTAAAATAGCTAAACTGTGGAAGCCAAGCTAATGGTGGCTACGTTTTAGCTGTTTATCCATTTTTCTTTTTTAAGCTGAGGTTGGGCAGCGTCACTTCCTGCCAACGGGAAAAAAAACAGAAAAAAACCCCACTCTTTTTGAAACCTACAGGTGACATCACAGAGGTTTTGTCCAGACTTTTTTATACAGTCTGTGTTTATCGGGATGCTGCTGAAGCAGTTGTTACAGTCAAGGTAGTCAGTCATCACAATTCAACGTTTAATTTAGTATCAACACATCATATAGTTTAACGTCATGGACAGACGGGTCTTTCTTGACCGCTCAGAGGGGTCATTCAGTTGTTGTATGTCTCAGCAGGAAGTGCGGAGGGTAGTGGGTAGCTCGCTAAAGAAGAGGATAAATGTAAACGGGGAATGAGGGAGCGAGCAAATGAACGTTGTCTCCTAATTGGCAGGTGTCCTGTTGCTTTGCAGCGACCTGTGTGATTATGTTGGTATGATTATGATCTCACTGCTGCGGTTCCCGGCTGCATCAGGGATCTTGTTCCCAGATCCTCTGTGGTCCACGTGCTGGTGGGGAGTGGCATGTGTCAGCCGGGACCGTTTTTCAGCAGCGCTGTGGAGGGCATGGCAGAAGTAATCGTTGACGTGTCGATTAGTCAATAAAAGAATCCACAGACTGTCAGGCACAGCGATGGCCCGGGGCCGGGGCTCTCCAGCTCCTGCCCCGGGCTTTGATGGGGAAGAACTGGAGAGAGGAAATGCAGAGAAGGAGGAAAAAACGAGAAATGAAGGCGTGAGGAGGGATGGATTTCAGGATGAACAAAATGTACGAAGCTTCAAGTGTGTTTAGTTTAACACTCGCTGCTGTTCCTTCCTGTCAGCAGGAGGAAGGGAATAAACACATCCTTGCTGATATTTACCTGTCGTTTTGGCGAGTTGACCTAAAAAGCTCGATATTAACAAGTTTACAGCAAATACCATCACCACCTCTCACGGTGGGGTCCAACATACTTTGGTCAGGTCTGTGTGTCCGTGTGTCAAGGGAGAGCAGCGACGTAGGGAGGCTGGTGGCCATACAAGTGTCCGTCCAGTTAGGTCTTAAAACTGTCCAAGTTTATGGGAGGTTTTCCAAACTGAACAGGAGGCGTACATCTGTGTGTTCTCTGTATAAACATATTAACTTCCTTCATATAAATGTGTGTTTTACATGTGCATACCTGTCCTGGGATCAGAGTTTCAAAATGTCCAGTTACTAGATCTGATGCAGTGTTGTTGTGCGTGGTACATAATAAATAATAGGTTAATGTCATGGCACAAAAGTCCACGTTTACCTAGAAAGGGATGTGATTACGCATGTCGAGGCTGGACACAGCGTCTTTCAAACAGTTGGTCTTTCCTCTAAAAACTGAATATATTTTTCATTAAGCTCTCGTCTTCATTTGGCTCATTTAATTCCCATCATCTCCAGGACCCAATTATCCTCCTATTCATATCCACATGTTAAAATAGATTACAATCTCCCTCAGCCTAATTACTCTTTCTATAGCTGTCAAACAGCTGTTGGGAAAAAGATGTATTAATAATCTTTTGAGTTATGTCATTGCTCCTGTTTCAGTTATTTCTGTATTTGATGCGACCGGCGTGTATTGAAGTAATTGTTCTGTCAGACATGTGTCATTGGAGTTTTATCAATAGCGCCATCATTAACCACGCTGCTTGTTGATATCAGTTCTGACTCATAGTGAAAGTTCCCTCTGTACTTTAAAGCGAGACGTGGAGAGACTGCATGTAATAATGCAAATATGTGGAAGTTTCAACAGTTATGAAACAAACTAGATTGATTTTTTTTTTAGTAACCTTTTTTTTGTCATGTAATTGTGATTTGATTTGGGTAAAAACCTAGAGGGTAGCATGACTGAAGGAATCCCCAGTGTGTCATTCAAGTCATTCACGTAACCTCAGACATCCGTTTCCTGTCATTTCACCGAGTTTTCACAATAGGGGTGGTCAATAATATTGATATATAATATTGGCAATATATATTGCGATACTTTTATGGGCTATTCAATATTCAAAATTTGAAAATCGATTTATTTTATTCCTTTCAAATAATAAATCATGTTTCAGACGGTTCAGTACGACTTTATTGTATACATGGGGTTAAATAATGTCAGTTAATTTCATATTATGTAAATTATATGAATAACGTATGCAAATATGTTGTAACTTTAGCTTGTATAGTTACAATTAAACGGCATGGATCATTTGAATTACATTGTTTTGACTCAGTTTGTCCCATGAATTATCCCTATAATCTGATGTACATGCAACTCAGATTTTAAGACGCATAATGCTTTTCACAGTTTTCAGCCAACTATGTACAACATCACAATATATAGCAAAATTTGGATATCGCAATATTGTATTGTAACTCAAGTATGTGATGAAAAAAAAGTTTGTGATGTGTATCGTATCTTGAGCTCATTGGTAATACGATTGTACTGACCTGAGATCTGTTGCTCACAAGGTTCGTCTCGTCGTCGTCTGCTGCTGCTTCAGATGCAATTGTTTTAAGAATACAGACATACACGACATTTCTGTAGTACACAAAGCACCAAAATACTGCATCACATTTCCGCATGGTCTCCATGCAACTGGAAATGTTCATCAGAAGCAAAACGAATGATCCTCGTCAAAGCCGAATTTTTATTCGTAAGTTTTAAACTAATAGCTACAGAGCATTCCTCGACTACCTTTCACGACAAACTTGGTGCAGCTTCTGTAACTTTCTGCTGTATTCATCAAAGGGTGCAAGTTGGCGCAAGTCTGTATATCTGGATTATATTTTATTAACTTCCACATTACTGCTGTTGCGAACACATGCAGCAATAATTGACCTTTAATTTTGAAAATAAACTCCTTCCCCATCACTTTTATTGATAGAAAAGATATTTTTTGTTTTTTTGGCAAACAAGTTTACTTTCCACCGAGTGTAGTACGGCTCCGCACGGGAACATTTCCGCTTTCATCTCGGTTTCAGGCACATTTGCTACATTCTGTAAATGTAAAGGGGATGTGGTCAAAAAACGTGCTGTTGTAGCACCTTTGTAATCTCAGGATCCCTCAATACGTTGACCCCCCCATCTGTCAGAAAGCATTTTAATCTTTTGCACAAGCACCGAAGCCCAAAAAATGGTATTTGGGCAAATGACAACGTGAAAGGTGAAAAGAACTCATGGAAGAACAGTTACACAACATTGTTTAGGACTACAAACTTAATTCACCCCTTACTCTTTGTTGTTGTTGACCTGCAGCCTCTGCTATCTTTCACCCTTGAATAAGGTTTTCTTTGCTCTTGGTTGTAGTTCTAACAAAGGTCCTTTTGTGCAGATTTTAGCTCGGGGAGTCCCTTTGCAGTTTGAAGATGCCTTCTGAGATTTGGTCTTCTTCAGTGTCTTTGTTAGTTATTATTTCATTTTCTCTTCCTTTGTTACTTTTTCAGTTTGAGTCTCCTCTGCCATAATGTCCTCTGAAGCTCCTCGAGCTAGTTCAGTGCTGTTGAAGGCGTTGGATGGAGATAGACAGATGCTGTAGGGGTCCAAACTTACTTTGGGTGGTTTTTTACAGATTACCCTTTAAAACGAATCAAATATTTCTTAAACTAAAACTGAATCTGGTGGGTTTTTCCTGCTTAAAGAGAATCAGAAGTCTTCCGTGCAGAATAGAGGAACCAAACATAATCAATGATTTCTATGCAAAGGGGGGGTTGTGTAAACAGACGGTCGTGGTTCTTCGACTCTGACTCGGTCTGGAACTAACTCTTCTGATCAATTAGTCTGCTAATCAGATGATGAATCTCATAATAGTTAAGTGGCTCTTACTCAGCTTTTAGATTTTGCTTGAGGTTGTTTAAACGATGTGCTGATTAACAATAAAAGATAAGAAAGATGGACACTTAATTCAAAAATACATCTTTTTATTGAACTTTGCTGCCAGTCGCAGCGGCGTCTCATCGGCTGCCGCCAACTTGTTTACCCGTCACCGTACTCTACTGCACATGTGCAACTCGGAGATAGAAAGGGAGAGGGATGCCTCACTCTGTTGATTTTTGTTAATTTTTTTTTTTTGCCAAAAATAGTCAGTAACTATTTTTATCATCCATTTTTGCCGACAACGTCGACTGATCGTTGCACGCCTAGTTCGAACTTGTCCGGTTCCAACTTGGCGTCCATTCTCGACAACTGTGCTGCTACTGACGGCGGGCCTCTCGTGTTAATCACAGGCAAAGACAAAGTAGCTGAATTGCTCACGTGCCTTCCTTTTACTGTCATTAGACTTTTCCGTGTGTGTGTGTGTGTGTGTTTGTATGTGGAAACAATCTTACTGTGGTCAATTTAGCTTTTTGGCACATCGATCACTGTGATTAACCGTGGTCATTTCCTCTGGTGGGTAGCACCACTCTGCAACTCCTGGAATTTCTTCATGAGTGACTCACACTTAAATCCGCCCCGAGGGAGATGAAGAGAGAGAGTTAAGAAAGTGAGAGAGAGAGGAATTGGATATTGAGTGAGAGGAACAGTAAATCATAAAGGGAAAATGATAGTAGGGCGTTGAGAGAACGCAAAAGAAGAGGGGGTGTTTGCAGCTGAGTGAGAGTGGAAAACTAAGCAGGGGGAAGGGGTCGATGGCCCTGGTGCTGCTACTGTGGCATTGCTAATGTGTTCAGCACATCCTTGGAGCGGTTACCAAAAAGTGGATGTGGCAGGGAGGACTCCGTTAACCGCCCTCACACATATATCTTCTTGCCTTGTGCTCCCACCCCAAAGATGGCAGCTGTATTGCTGCATATTATGCAAGACAAGGCCAAGTAGCGTTTATATATGGATGTGTGTGAGCACAATTAAAAAATGTTTCATGTTTAAGCACATTTGCCATAAAAACATTCCTCCTCATCCCTCCCATTCAGAGAAGAACCGCTGGATGAGTTTTTTCCGTGGATAGATAGAAGCAGCTCTGTTCTCTTTGGGAGAACAGGGAGAGACAAAAACACACATTTCACTGCAAGGGTGAGCTTGAATTTTCCGAAAATAGTTTAAACCGCTAGAAACAGGAACCAGCTGCTGCGGTGGTTCTGGGGCTTTTTTTGTGAAGGCAGTTTTGGGGTTGGGTGTATCAAAGCGGTGGGTGTGTAACATGACTCTGCACAGGGCCTGATAGTTCAGGACTGCGGTCCCGTGTAACTCTTAAGAAGCTCGAGAGTGGAAATCAGTGCGGCCGCATTTAGTCTTCGTCAACCCTCCAGGCTGTGACCAAAAAAAACCTGAAAAAAACCACACCCAAATGATGTCACGGCTGTTTGTGAGATCAGAGAAAAGTCACTTTAATCTCCTTGAGACATCTTATAGTAACTAAAGCACTAAATTTAATTCTATTTTTTTTTTTTACGTTTATTTATTTTCAAATTCTAGCCTATGAGCTGCTTAGATTTGGCAGCCGGGCTTGCTGACGGTGAAAACAAAAAAACCTGTACGTGCGTCTGTGCTGATGGTTCTTGCAAGTTATTATTATTATAACCTTTATTTAACCAGGAAAAAAGTCTTGTTGAGATTAAAAATCTCTTTTACAAGAGAGTCCTGGCAAAGACAGGCAGCAGCACAAACACAGTTGCACAAATAAACAATAACAAGACAGTTAAAAACAAATCAGAAATACAGAAACACAAACAAAATCAGCAGTCGAAGCATCTACAGCCAGTTGTACTTGCTTCCAAGTCTTTCAGAAGAACCTCAAAAGCATCAAGTGACACCAGATTATTCCATTTTAAGATTTTCTGCAACTCATTCCAAGCAGAGGGGGCAGCATAGCCGGAAGCCCTACTACCTTGTCCAGTGCAGACCCTTGGTACAGTCAATAGAAATTAGTCTGCGACCGAAGATTCTGACTCCCAGGGCTTTTTTGAGAGAGATACCTCCCCAAATAAGCTGGAATCAGGCCAAGAATGGCCTTATAAACAAAGACATGCCAATGGTAAGTCTAGTCGCAGGGCCCGGCTTGTGACCAAAGCTGATCGAGCTATTGAGGTCCGGGCCCCCAAACTTTAGAACTGCTGAGATCAGGTCGGCTAAATCCCCCACTGCTTCTAAATCTTTACTAAAAACATTCCTTTTTAGAAAAGCTTTTATTGTGGTGTGAATATTGCTATTAATTTAAGACTTGGTTATTGCTGTTATTGCTGTCGACTATGCACTGTATTTTTATCTTGATGTATTTTATTGTTCTTGGGAAGCACTTTCTAACTTTGTTAAGAAAGGTGCCAATAAATAAAGTTTATTATTATATATTATTATTATTATGGGTGGCCAGAGCAGACCATCCGACCTGGGCATACAAAGAATAGGGCTGCAACTAACGACTATTTTAATAGTCGACTAGTCACCGATAGGGCTGTTCGATTAATCGATTTTAAATCGTAATCGCGATTATGTAATTAGAACGATGTTAAAACGTGGAACTCATAAGATCGATTTTTCACTTTTTTTCTTCTTTTTTTTACCTTGTCTGCACACATATTAATGATTGATGGAAATACCTCTCAATACCTGCGACAAGTGCCCCATCGGAGAGGCTCTTTAGTGTAGGAGGGGGCGTTGTAACATGCCACCGGGTAGACCGGCTCGTGTTCCTTGCAAAAAACTTGCAAATGTGAATAGCAAATGTAATGACTGACATTACACACCTCTACCTCCTTCATGGGTTGCATTATTATTTAGCATGCAAAGACCCAGTTTAGTTTAATTAGAAAATGTCTTGTTTTATTTAATTGGAAATATAACTTACTGTATGTTTGCAAGTGCTGATTTGCTGATTTTTTTTTTTTTTTTCAGAGATAAAACTTTATATTTTATTATATTTTTTAAAACTTTTTTTCAACTTATTTTACAGAGTTTTGCACTTTATTCATTCATTTTTGGTTTAATAAGTGCAAAGTTTGCACTTAAAGCCCAATGGGGCAAATGTTCAATAAAAAAACAGCATATTTGAAATCATTTCTTTGCCTTTTGTCAATTCACAAAATAATCGTAATCGTAATTGAAAATCGGATTTTGAGAGAAAAAAATCGAGATTTTATTTTTGGGCAAAATCGAACAGCCCTAGTCACCGACTATTGAAACGATTAGTCGACTAATCGGATAATTAGTCTTTTTTTTTTTTTATTTAGTATGAGGTTGCATTAATTAGGTGGCAAATGATAATAAACACAAGAAAGATGGCACAAGAGCCCTGCTATAGCGTGACTGTTTTCTTCATCCTGCTCCCGCTGCATTTCTGACCATTACCGCCCGCAACATGTGTGTTACACTCCCGCAAAACTCATGAATTCATGCCCGCACGGCGCACAATAATAGAGATGCATTGATTTAGTGTCTTCTCGCGTCCCGCAAGAGAAAAGTCCAGACAAATCTATCTGATTTAATGTTAACATGTGGAGTTTGATGGATAATTGACAGTTCATAGGTCACTTGACTGAAATTTAGATGCAAATCCATCATTGTCATCATCGCACAAGCCTTTTTTCGCCTTTCGCGCTGCATCAATTATGTGATTGAGGTTATAACGAGAGTAGCTGTGAGTGGCTCAAATAATACTAATAAATAACATAAAGTAAACAAAGTTTAGAATGAAACGAATTAATTTAACAAATGAATCGCTTGGCCATTACATTGCTGTGGAGGGAGAGAAGCTGCTGACCGACTGCGGTCCCGTGCGTCTCTCTTCCAAGATGCGCCACAGACACTAAATGCAGTTTCTCTAAATATCTGACTTAATTTAATACTTTGTCAGGCATAACGTTAAAGCTTTCTTTTAAAGCCACAATACGCTTAAAATCTTACCAAGGCGAGTCTGTTTCGTTCAGCACTCCGACTTGCTTTCTCTTCAAATGCATTACCGACGTGCTCCCGTGAAAAGCAACGTCGGCTTTGCAAACCTTGCAAGTCATCTTTTTATTCACCGTATCGAGGCTAAAATACTCCCAAACTTTTTATTTTATTTTTTATCAAAGTTTTATTACCCGCAGCTGCGCTGAGACGTTGTTGTGCATGCGCGACTCGACAGAGATTGTATTGAAGTGAGACGCCTCACTCCATTGGGAAAAACACGTCTGGCGACAATTGTCGACAATGGAATTCATTGTCGACAATTTTGATTATCGATTTTTGTCGACAACGTCGACGAATCGTTGCAGCCCTAACAAAGAACAGTGTGAGTAAGAGATCTAAAATTTGTGATAAATCTCAGTGTTCCATTGTAGACAGTATCCAATGCATGAAGACATTGAGCAGATGAATGCATATAAAGGACATCGCCATAGTCAAGCACAGACATAAAAGTTGATTCAACAAGTCTGTTTTTGGAATAAAAGGAAAAACAAGCCTTATTTCTAAAATAAAAACCCAATTTTCAGCTTCAACTTCTTGACTAGATGACTAGAAGTACACTGTCTGGAGTGGAAGTTCCTTCACACACCGAGAGGCTCCGTCTCGGTATGCAAAGTGTCTGTGGCAGTGAGAGAGTGGCTTGGGGACATGCCGAGAGGTGCAACTGCAAAGCCATGCCTCGTTGAGCAGCACAAGCCCCGCTGGGGGGGGGCGGCGCCCAGGCGTTTGGCCTCGGAGCTCAGGGAGCTGCCAGAGTAGGGGCCGCCGACCTCCCGAGCAGGGAAGTGTAATTACAATAATGTGCTCTCAGGTGAGTTTCGCAGAAGTGAACCTTTCTCACTCATTTTCTGTTCAGTTTTGTCGGTTCTTTCAACGAAACAAGACTCTGCTGGACCCGGTCCAAGTCTCAACAAGAAGAGACTTGTGTCAAAGGGCCTCTTTCTCTCTCTCTTTCTCTCTCTCTGTCTGTCTGTATTTCTGTTTCTTGAACCCACGGGAGAAAGAGGAACTGGGCTAGGTGGACAATTCGTTGTGCAAGAGCACCAGCCATCCTGTCTCTTGACAGGATCACGAGGTGGCAAACGTGGTAGATGTCATGATACTATTCCACTTCCCCAGTTCTGTGTCTGGATCTGAGAGAGAAGCCGCCGTTACTTTTCTGGGGGGGGTTTTTTATCTCTGGGAGAAGAGCCCACTCACGAGTAGCCCAACGGCTCCCTTCTAGTGGGAGTGGGGCATTAGCAGGAAACGAGTCTCCGCTACTTGTAATATGAGGACGTCCACTGCAAATTAGAAGCCGTAATGCAGATGATGGCCGTGCCCGTCAGAGAGTGCGGCTAATGAATGTGGTTCATGAGGAAATCACTGATGGCTTTTATAAGTTAACAAGCTATTTTCGATCAGCGGGTGCCGCCGAGCGCCCGATGCTGCAGGCACCAAATACAGTAGGAGAAAAAGAGCAGCAGGTACTGTTCATGAGCTGAGCCTCTGGTTTTTCTGTTTCGGTGTCCAGATAGTCTGCTGGAAAAATAAATGTGTTGCCTTTTTTTGTTGTTGTTGTTGAGGTGGGAATAATAATTGAATACAGTCTCTGGCTGGCCATAAGCAGACTGCGGCCGTGCACGCCACCCACGGTCGCGCTGCGGGGCCTTTAGGTGTTAAACGAAAGACAACAGGCCAAAGAGCTCAGCGGTGTGACACTTTAAAACTGAGCGATGACGGGACGAAGGCCGTCTGCCAAATATGCAGCTGCAGGGAAACGGCCAACCGCGGTGGCACAACAGCCGCGAGGAATCGCCCGGGCGCCACAAATATTAAAGCATCATCACTTCAACATGATCCATTCTTAGTAAGACTGTTTAGTGAACCCTGACAGTATAAAAGAGCATTTTTTTTTTTTCGTCTGCATATATATTAATGGTTAATCCCAAATTGGTAAAAACCTAAGGCATATACAGGACTGTCTCAGAAAATTTGAATATTGGGATTTTCTGTAATGCAATTACACAAACAAAAATGTCATACATTCTGGATTCATTACAAATCAACTGAAATATTGCAAGGCTTTTATTATTTTAATATTGCTGATCATGGCTTACAGTTTAAGAAAACTCAAATATCCTATCTCAAAAAAATTGAATATTCTGGGAATCTTAAGCTGTAAGCCATAATCAGCAATATTAAAATAATAAAAGGCTTGCAATATTTCAGTTGATTTGTAATGAATCCAGAATGTATGACATTTTAGTTTTTTTAATTGCATTACAGAAAATAAAGAACTTTATCACAATATTCACATTTTCTGCGACGGTCCTTTATGCATTTGTAACATATAATAAATATATTATATTTTAATATATCATATATATATATTTATTTATTGTATTAATAAATATATATATTAATAAATATATATATATATATATATATATATATATATATATATATATATATATATATATATATATATATATTATTATTATTTTATATATATATATTTTTTTTTTTTTTTTTTTTTAATGGGAAGGGGGGGGTGACATCCCCTGCTAGTCTGAAACTAGAAAAACACAGGGAAACGCACAACGGTCACACAAGCCTTTGAGATCTGTAAGAGGAAATGAGACTGAATCAAAGCTAGGCTACTGCGATTATCTGTCCCCCAAAACTGCGGAGTGAGTATGTAGGTGAGTGAGCGAACGATGCTCTACCTGAACTGTAACTATAGTGGAGGAGGGAGGGCGAGTGCTCGCCACCCGAGAGAAAAAGCATCTTTTAAGTAATTTCACTGCAGTCCCCATGACGAATAAGATGTAGACGGTCATGATGGTGAATGAGTGGTGACTTTGTGCTGGAAACATTTACACTCCAACCAGAACAGTCGCCATGAGGTCAAATACTTGAAACGTGAGCCGTTTAGGGAGTTAACAGCCGTAGGTCTGATGAACTGACATCACTCCTCCCCTGGAGTTCACGTTTCTGTCAATAATCAGCCCCCCTCTTAGTTTTGGAAGTCCACCGAGACCCCTCGCACCCAAACAGCGCGACCTGCCGTCGCTGATAAAATTCCAGAGTCAGTTTGGTTCAACGCTGAAACGAGAAGATGCTTCACCTCTAGAAAAGGTCATCGACGCCTAGTGCCGTTGAGCAAGCGTTCCGATGACTTGTGAAAAAGTCAAACACAGTGACACGGATGTGGCGAGAGGACGGGTTCACGCGAGGACGGAGATGGGGCGCGCCGCGGATTTAACCACAGCTGACTTAAGCGTTTACACGCTCTGATAAACTGTTTCTTCTTGTCTTTCAGGTGCTGGAGAATCGGGGAAAAGCACGATCGTCAAGCAGATGAAGTGAGTTCATGTCGCACTGCTGCAAACATCACTTTTTTCTTCACACTCAGAAATTAAAAGAGCTTTTTTCTTCTTGTTTTTTCCCCTGCTGACGTCTCTGATCAGATAAGCATGATGACACAGCAGGAGTTTTCATTTTCCACAAAACAGAGTGTCAACATGCTTTTGTGGCCGTTCTTTTGGGGATGTTTAAGGGCTTTGAGGTGCAAGGAACACGAGGATACCCCCCCCAAAAAACCTCAGACCAGACCCCTCCCCGTTACTTCATCCACAATCCCTACAATTGTATTCCAAATAAATAAAACATTAACTTCTTCTTTGGTATACGGTCATCAGACGCACACATGAGGTCATAAACGCCACGTTTCCTCTGAGCTGCAGTGGTTCAAGACTGTTGGGACTTCAGTTAATGACATCATTACTGTAAAACACCAAATAAAGGCCCGGGTGTTTTATTTGCTTAATTGCTCAATTCAAACAGGCGTTTATTTGGGACCTCCCTTTATTAATTGTGTGTCTCCATTCATGCCAAAACTTATCGTACTTTGGACACTGAAGCCGTTC
>NC_084609.1:10553650-10713650 GCF_033807715.1 Cololabis saira | reverse complement strand
TTGTCGGAGCTGTGATCAGCAGCATGAGGAGACAAAACCTCCTCATTATACAGTAACTGTGCTATTTTGGATGAAGAAAGCATGCCATCCTTCATAATTCTATTCTCTCCTGTTATGAATTTATCAAAAGTTGTTTGATGCTGTCACCTTCCAGCAAATCTCAACTTTACAAGTTTCCCTCTGTGTGGGGTTTTCATCCTGCACGTGTTCGTGTCTTCCTCGCGGCACATCTCCTGCAGGGATTGTGAGAAGCTCAGATTGATCTCCGGCTCTCTCTGTGTGGTCAGCCCCATAGGAAATGTTTGTGTAATGGCTTCTATATGAGCGCTGTCAAGGCAGATGAGGATCCAACGCTCTTGGCAGCCAGTGTGAACAACTGTGTCGACAAGTCCCAGCAGGGGACAGTAAGCCCCCTTTTAACCCCCGCTGCTTTGTCTTTTCCATTGGGCTCACTCATTAATTCGATATGACTGTGTCGTTTTTCCCATGATGAATCATCAGTTATGAGTGAGAAAAATTACGACACTCATGATTCTAGTATGGATGACATCTATAAGTGCATATATAAGGGATATTTAGGTGATTTGTGTTGCGTTATGTATGTCACTACTGATTTGAATGTTGAGTATAAAGTTAATAGTTTCCCAGCATACATCTTCTTTCTACTGAGATTTTCTTCTCAGAGCTGTTGCCTTATTGCAGGGCTATTCAATTGGCGGCCCGCGGGCCACATGCGGCCCGCCAGGAGCTTTTATGTGGCCCCTGGTCATATTTCAAAAAAGGGGGTGTTTGTTGAAATTTATTTATTTATTTTTTTTTTTTTTTTTTTAATATTTTGGCTACTGGCTACTATGGACTAAAATGGTTGTGCTCAATGCTTAATATAATATTCAAATAAGGAAATCTTGGTGGAAAGTGGTGCTTTGTCATTATGGCGTGTTTTATTAAAAGTAGGTCAATATCAATTTCATTAAGTTTGCACAATGCATGGTTTCAAAATGAACTTGCATTCAAAATAATATTTCTTTATCTGAATATTATATTTAACATTCACAATGACTAAATCTGGAGACAATTAATACACAATTCATATATAAACTAGATATATTCAAATGTATAATACAAATGTAGTATATTTACATAAGTCTTCGTCTTTGAGTGCAAAATACATTTTGAAAACCCCCAAATTTTCAAATTGTGCGGCCCTCTCAATACAGTCCTTTTGCAGATGTGGCCCCCGGCCGAATCTAGTTGAATACCCCTGCCTTATTGCCTTCTTCATCAGGTGTTTACAGCTCAGTACCTTTTCCTTTCACCTCACCTCCCATTTTCCGACTCACAAATCGTTGACGCCCGGTTGCTTACCTGCCATGCTGAATCACTGTTTCTGCTGGGAAGAGTGGAAAATAAGACTTAAAAACAGCCATAACACCCACTGTTTTCCCCCTGTCGTCCTCTTATCTCTCCTGTTTTTCATCTAATATGCATCTATATCTCTAAGACTAAAATTCCCGCCTTGATATTTATTTTCCTTGGATCCTTCCTCCTGTTTTCATTCCTCTTCTTGTTCAAAGTTGAGGGTAATATGCCAGCGCCGTCTAGCCTCGGCCCTGTCTATCACGGCACATCAAAGCCTCACTTGTACTCCAGCTCTCTTCTTCATGGTCTATTACTCTACTGTCTCTTGTTGACATGGAGTTGCTGTTTGGAGTGTGTGTTTGTGGGCTTTGCATTTGCATGCATACTTAAGAAGGACTTATCTGTCTTCATTTGCATTCCCAAGAGGACCGGCCCTCAGACTCCTGCCACCTCTTTTTTTTTTTGCCTCCATAACCGACTGTGGACTCGGTTTACAGCGTGCAGCCCAAATGTTACCAGTCAACATTAATTTTCATATTTTACATGAGGTCATTCACATCAAATCAAATTGAAAGAAGAACATATGGTAGGAGAGAGGGGGCTGAGGTTAAACCAGGCCGAGTAGCATTTGTTCTAAGTTGATGTCGTACTTCTGACATAATTCATGCTTTGTTAAATCTGCAACGTAATCTTCTGCTCCTCTCTGCCTCAGCAGTCCAGAGAAAGGAGTTTTTAACAGCATTTCAAACCTGGAGTTACAATATTGATCCTCCTCTCTGTCTCTGTTAGATTTTTCTTTTTTTTTTATGCCACAAAAATAAATGGAAACTCAAAAAAATGGATGTGGACAAACAAAATAAACAACATTTATACTCAGATTTTAACAGTTAGATCTGATTTTTGTCAATCGAACTCCATTTATCGCTGATGTTTTCATCATGGCGGTAACGTGGTGGTGTGTTGATTCGCAGCATTGTCTCTGTTTCCTGTTTCAAATCCCAGCTGTGGAGTTTGCACGTTCTCCCTTTGCTTGCATGAGTTTTTCCAGATGTTCCTCCACAGAGATGGTGTGAATATATGGATTTGCTATGCAGACATGTATGGAGATTCAAATGAATCATCTAAACATTGCCTGTGTTTGCTTCTACCTCCCTCCAAACTACAGTCATCTGCATATGTGCATGAAAATAAAGCACGTGCATTTGGTAAAATGAGATGTTCTCTCATTTCCTCTTAGATTTCCAAATGTAACTCAAAAGAGAGAGCTCTCAAACTAAACCATTTCACAATGTCATAATAGTGTAGATAATAGTGTCAGAACTGATCCTTCCATGAATCACCTTTCATTTGTGTCTCCTGCCGTCTCCTCAACGCATTCACATGGGTTAGAAAACAGCACTTTTAAGTACGTGAGAACTGTGCATCATGTTATGTGATCTGAATTTATCTGGAAACTGTCTTAAGAACATAAATGCACTTAATATAGTCTCATTATAAATGACAAAAACCAGACATGTTAGTCTACATGTTAGTATTAATTGTTGTTTATACCAGTGGCAGGCTGGTGTTTATATCACTCCTGTAGCTCAGTAAAATTGCTCCTGGATGGCAGATGAAGCCAAATGACATGAAATGTTGATCCATCTGTCAGATCTCAGACTTAAGCCACTGCCAAAGGTAATGGCCGCGTTCAATTACAAGCTACAGAGATATAATAAGGTTTAACACCACACCTTAGAAAATAACCTTGCATGTCACTGGTCCCTGTCGTACTCTGATGGGAGCTAATTGGCTTATCTAGGTCCATTTGCTTTCAGCGTGCACTTCTCACCAGACTGTCACAGATTTCCCATTGTCCCACTCACTCAGGATAGCTTGACCCATGTGGGCTGAATGGGTACAGCGCTCTATTATCACCACTCAGAGGAGCATCAAAATGGTCCATTGGGAAGTTTTAAGTGTGCAGATCACAGATAGCCAGCCCACTCAGCCCACTCAGCCGTCTCGCTCCTTCCCCTCAGTTAAAGCCACATCAGTCATCCAGATGTTCAGGTCATCCAGACCAGTGACATTGTGGGAACGCTTCACCTGCGTTTGGTACAAGCTCCACCTGCGCTCTTATTCAGTCTTGTTTACAAAAAAGTTTAAATGCTGCGTAAAGTAGATTCAAACTGCATGGGCTTAGATGGCTTTAATGGCGCTTTTACACTAGTACCTACTAGGGATGCAAAATATCGATTATTTCATTAATTGATAGTTGATAACCTTATCGATCGATCATCGATTAGTTGATAAGCAGCGTTTTTCCCCCATCTGAGATACAAACATAATTTTTTTTGCTTATATAAAATACAAAGGACATTTTAATGTATTCCTTAATCAAATATTTATTTGATACAAAAGTAACAAAAAGACATTTTTGTACCACAAGGAATATAATATAAAGTGCACTTCAAGGCTATTAGTAGTAGCAGCAGCCATAATAGTGTCATTTGTGTCAAGCAAATTTTAAGTTCTAGTTACGTTTTAAGTTAGAGTTTTGGCAGTGTTCAAAATAAAATGATGAGACCTGCTGTATTGGAGCACATTTTCTTTTAGTTAAAACTGTAGCGGGGACAGATGTTTAGAGAAACCTATGTATGTACCGGGTGAAGGCTGATTTATGGTTCCGCGTTACAACAACGCAGAGCCTACGCCGTAGGCTACGGCGGCGGCTCTGCGTCGATTTAAGGCGGAACCATAATTCAGGCTTTAGGGGAACATATCGGGGGCAACCAGAAGAATATAGAGTGGATTAAAAATAAAAGTTAAGCACTGAGCTACATGTGTCTCCCGTCTGGGCCATTGCAGACTCATTGCCTGAGCATGATACTAAAACCAAACATATCCGCCATCTCTTTCTTCTAACTTTATGTGCGCGGCGCAGTGCGTTGTGTCGCATTAAATGTGGTCCGGGCGTAATACCAGCTGGTGAAATTAAACGAAAAAAATAAATAGATTAATTGTACTCGTTAATTTTAATCGGGTAATTTCATAACGGCAATTAATCGAAAATCGATTAATTATTAACATCCCTAGTACCTACTCAGCTCGACTCGCCTTGCCCTCGTCTCTTTTCATTCCTCGTGGCCCCATCTAGCTTTCTCTGGATATTTTCCTCAGCCACCAGATTTAAAGCCAGGCATACACTGTGCAATTGTCGGTTAGTTTTAAACCGATTTTCCACTCGTGCGACTATTTTTTGGATCGGGCCAGATTTCGACCCAATCGTTGGTCGTGCCTCGTGCAGTATAGGTGGGGTAACGACGAGAGATTAACACCTCACGAAGAGCTCCCGATCACGAATCGTGTGCTCGCAAGAAAATCAAACGTGTTTGAAATCCTGGTCGCTCCTCGTGAAGGTATCGCACAGTTGAAGCAGCTACGACCCGATTGGCCTCATCTTTTCGCAGAGAGCATGCGCAATCTCTGATGTCATGTCAAAAACTATTAGTTGGAGTTTAAAGTGTTGCAAATTCAAGTCACAAATCACAAATCATGTTTTAATAGCAGAAAAAAAGACCACATTTCCCACGTCTGCCCAGCCAATTCCTTGTCCAATCACGACATTGTCTAATCTTTTTTCATTTATCGCCACACAGAATGGCACAAATTGCTAAAGGCTGATTTATGGTTCCGCGTTACACAAACGCAGAGCCTACGGCGTAGGGTACGGCGGCGCCCCACACCGTACGGTGCGCGTCGCTGCGTACCCTATGCCGTCGATTTAATGCAGAACCATAATTCAAGCTTGAGGCAGCGCGTTTGTTTTTGCTGAGCATCTTTGATGTCTCCCACTTCGGGGTTCCTCCTCTACCACTTCTTTTTGACGTTGCAGTTCCAGTACACAGAAGTCCGACGTGAGTATTATGATCGTATAGTGTGAGCAGACAGAGCATCGGGACGTACAGTGTGAGACCATTGCTCGTGGGCTGCGAACTTTTGAACTCAGCGATCTACAGTAGTCGTGCAGTTTGAGATGGAGCTGAATCAAACGATTTAAAGTATCGTACAGTGTATGCCCAGCTCCACCTTGGAATTTTACCACGGAACAGATTTCTGTGCTGCCATTGTTCTTCGAAAAAAATTAAACAAGAAGCCGCGAGTCGCTCTTGAAACAATGTCACATCCTGACTCGGACATCTGATTGGCCAACCGCCTGACCAATCGGTGGCATGTAATGTGATGACGTCAGATGCAGCCCGACTCAGCCCACTTTTGGCCCTTTTAGGTTAGTACCTACTCAGCGCGACTCAACTCGCCACGCCCCCGTCCTGCGCTTCTCCACTAAAGGCTGAATTATACTTCTGCGTCAAAACGACGCCGTGTCTACGGCGTGTGGTTTTTGTACACGCAGAGGACACGCCGTCACATGCGCCGTCAGTGACGTGCACCTCCCGAAAATTGTAACTACGCGTCGAGGAGACGCCGTCCACACGCAGACCGAGAGGGCTGTGATTGGTTCGTTTGAAAGCAAAGCATTTCCGGTTTCCGGTTTGAATCAGTAGTGAACTTCCAGGGCTTTTTTCTTCGTTTATGTGTGATTTTTTTTGTTTTTGTTTTTTGCACAATAGTTGTCCTTATTTCTTTGATTTACTGTGACCGGAAAAAGTCGGATAAACCATTCAGAAAAAGATCGCTAACTAGTGGCCGCGGGGGGTACTGCACCGCGACCAAATGGAGAGACGGAGAAGTCTGAACAGTTCGTGACGGTGTCACGGGTGCGCCGTGTGCTCTGCGTGTGTGTGACGCAGAACCATACTCAGCCCTTAAGGGTGGAGGTGGGTGGAGGCGTGCCGAGTAGATACTTTTTCTGTATCTATTCTGCCGAGGTTCTAAGCGGCTGAGTCGGCCCTGGATCTGACGTCATCACACTACAGGCCACCGATTGGTCGGGGGGCGGGGCCGTCAGACGTTTGAATCAGGAAGCGGGAATAAGCCAAAGAGCGACTTGCGGCTCTTCATTTTATTCGACAGGCAATGGCAGCGCAAAAGTCTGTTTCGTGATCCAACTGAGGTGCAGATGTTCATAAACCTGGTGGCCGAGGAGAGAATTAAAAAGGGATCTAGACGGGCGATAAGGAACGACCAGATCTACCAGGAGCTATGTCACTCGCGGCTCCCAGATGATTTCTCAGCAGCGCCGACACCAACAAAATTTCTAAAAAAAGCGTCACCACTTGAAGCTTCTTTCACTCTCATTTTTTAACTTGATATCGAACACAAGTCACAGACCAAGCAGCACACATATCATCTCCTCCAGGTTCTACATCTTTAGTGTTGTCGTCTTCTCCGTTTAGATCACACAATCAAATACGTCACAGCAGCTTCGCTCCAACCTTCTACTTCTCATCTGGGTGTTTAAAAACAAACGAGGACAAGGCGTGACGAGTCGAGTCGCGCTGAGTAGGTACTAGTTTAAAAGCGCCATTAGAACCTCGGCAGAGTAGTTACAGAAAAAGTATCTACTCGGCACGCCTCGACCCCTAGTGGGAAAGCGCCATATGGAGTCGAGTCGGGCTGAGAAGGTACTAGTGGAAAAGCACCATATGAAGTAGAAGCCAAGATAATGCCATCCAAAGTGGTTCGATGGTGTGGTTTAAAGGTGTTAAAGTCCAAAGAAAACAGCTTCATTCTTGTCTCACAAATAAGCAAAGCTTATTAGTTAACTGATTTTATCTGTCATGTGCTTAGATACCCTTAGATACCCTTCCTGACGTTACCCTCCCAGTTATTTGTGTGCCATAATAAGCAACGTCTTATATAGTGGACTAGGTTACTACAAAACCTGTATTTTACAATCGTTTGTTCTTATGTCCCATCCCTCTTCCAGTGTTTTTTGTGAAAAATTTTGCCAATGTTTTGGGAAACAGAGTTGTAGTTCTTAGGAAAGAGCCCTCTGCAGGAGAGGAGCACCATGAGTGCATTTTCACATTTTTTTTTCTCTTCTTTGAAAGCAGATAATCATCAAAGACAGTTAGATAATGAACAATGGGCCTGTCAAGCGTCAATGCTTAAACCCAGCCCTCTCTTTGATTCTTGTTTCGTATTTAATACATCGCCACAGGGCGGTCGGCTGCAAGGGAGGAACAACGTTTCCATCATGCTCTTCCCCGTCTTCTTGTTTGGCATTCATACATTCCTTTGCAAGTCCCTGTTTCAGCTTTCGTAGCGTACATTCAGCGCTACAATTAAAGTGTTTTCCTTTCTGATGCTATTTGGAATCAGAGAGGCTTTTAACTATCTGATTTATTCAAGAAAAGTCAGAAAAAGAATCTTATAATTTGGAAACTGGCGAGAATAGTGCAGTTCTAACTGTAAGGGATGATTACCTTATATCACTTTGGATGGGTAACTATATGATATATATTCTTTAGATCTGTACGTATGATTCATGTGAAAGATAAGATAATCTCCCCTCCTCTTGCCACAAAGTGATCCATCAGTTTGAATTCCTAACAATATTGTTTCTAATTATCTTGACACCTTGAGTTTCAACATTTGTGGCTGAGGATGTTGCCGACCTTCCTCTCAGCTAGTGTAAGATGATTCCCCCCCCCCCATCAGTGCATCTTCAGTGTTTTTAATGAAACGAGAGCAGAACGAAGAATGAACAGACCTGCTGGCTCTGAAGCAGATGTGCTCCAAATGCATGATGAAGTCCCATTTCATCATTTCAGTCTCAGAGTTTATTGTCAGACTGCAGCTTGCAATTATTTTCATGATCAATAAAGCGGTGGTGTCGGCGGAGTGCACTTTAGCCTTGACGGAGATATTTGAAGAAGCATTATATAGCTTTCTATTAAGCCTCATGCAATGTTCCCACATGAATCGTTATGATACATATGAATGATTTTACTGGTCTCCTGACTTTTTATTTAGACAAAAGGGTTTTAGTGAAAGTTTTGCTATGAAGAATTTAAATGTGTGTTTTATGCTGGTCTGGGTTTTGTCCAAACATCATCCTTGGTACCAATTATTGCTCATCCTTTTGTGAATCGTGGATTTAAAAAAAAAATTCAAGTTGAAGGAAATTGTCCAGACTGTCGACCGCTAGTCAAATCTGTCCGTAGGAACATACTGTATATCCTGCAGAATCTGATGAGTTTCCAGACTGTAACTGTTGTCTACAAGCTGGTCAGTTGGCTAAGAAGGCTGCCAAGTAGGAATGGGCGATATTTTACCGTTCACGATATACCGTCAAAAAAATTCCCCACGGTAAGAATTTGTCATCTCGCGGTAAAAACGATAAATTCCCGTTAATGATGTTTTTGTGTAAAGTCGAATTTATGGTTCTGCGTTACGTACAGGAAGGAAGGAAGGAAGGAAGGAAGGAAGGAAGGAAGGAAGGAAGGAAGGAAGGAAGGAAGGAAGGAAGGAAGGAAGGAAGGAAGGAAGGAAGGAAGGAAGGAAGGAAGGAAGGAAGGAAGGAAGGAAGGAAGGAAGGAAGGAAGGAAGGAAGGAAGGAAATAAATAAATGAGCTAAAAAGAAAGAAATGAGCCAGAAAGAAAGAAAGAAATGAGCCAGAAAGAAAGAAAGAAATGAGCCTGAAAGAAAGAAAGAAAGAAAGAAAGAAATGAGCCTGAAAGAAAGAAAGAAAGAAATGAGCCTGAAAGAAAGAAAGAAAGAAAGAAAGAAAGAAAGAAAGAAAGAAAGAAAGAAAGAAATGAGCCTGAAAGAAAGAAAGAAAGAAATGAGCCTGAAAGAAAGAAAGAAAGAAAGAAAGAAAGAAAGAAAGAAAGAAAGAAAGAAAGAAAGAAAGAAAGAAAGAAAGAAAGAAAGAAAGAAAGAAAGAAAGAAAGAAAGAAAGAAAGAAAGAAAGAAAGAAAGAAAGAAAGAAGGATAAATTCCCGTTGATGACGTTTTTGTGTAACAAACATGGCGGATCTGAGAGCGAGGTAGATTTATAGTTAAAAAGGTGGAGTTGAATTGGTATTTTTTTTATCGTCATTTTTATCGTTATCGGGATAAATGCCAGAAATTATCGTGATACATTTTTTAGTCCATACCGCCCATCCCTACTGCCAAGACATCACCAAATGTCTTTTCTGCATTTTGTGTCTTTTTTTGTTTTTTTGTTTGGTTTTGTTTTTCCTCATAAGCTCATTAACTCATTGGCAAAAAGGTGCACGGAAAGCTAAGAAAAGCGTTCATTGATCTCCTCCCAAAGCTGCAGAAATCCTGACATCCTAATGCCGGCACACAGACAGATACGGTAGCATGTTTAACTCGTCCAATAAAGCTGCACCAGCACCGCATGTCAAAAGTACTTAAAAGTATATTATGCTTAAACATAAACACGTGCGCTCCTCACATATGCTCTCACACACGCCGGTGCACGCACTCTCCGAATTATCGCGGCAGAAGCAGACCCACTCCGACGCAGCATGTTGAAATAGTGGTGACAGATGCTCTCCCAGGAGCAGGCATCACGCTGCAGTACAAATGAAGACCAGCGTGGTGTAAGAGCTCCCTAAAAGCACAGCAAGTGCCTGCATCGCTCGGTGGAGGTTGAGATAGGAAGGGCGCTCCATCACAGAGCGGATTAGAGCATAATGAAACTGGGTTGGAATGAGATGTGCGATAGGTTTGGAACAGATCTGTCTTCGTCTCTCTCTCTCTGGCTGTCTTTATATGCCATGTTCACTTGGCTCCCGTCTCCCCATTTTTTTTTTTTTGCTCACTCAAATTCACCCACATCTTCTGCGTAATAAAAGATCAAAAGGAGGAGAAGTGATGATAAACCAGTTCTCCTCCCCTTGTTGTCTCTCCCTCTCTCTCTTTTCAAGGTTGTTTATGTACATCTCCTTTGCAGTGTTTGTGAATAGCTGCTCCCATGAAACGGAACGTGTCTTACAAAGCCTTTAGCCTCAAGTAGATTAATGGAAAATAATGAGAAGTGGGGTTTGAATATGCATCGCCATCGAGCTGAGGAAAGCTCGGTGGTTTTTTCATAAACACAACACTCCAGACAACCACTCATTCGGAGCATACTGATGGAAAAGAAATTGGCTGTGGTTTTGATAAGTAAATTGCTGATTCCAGCTGCTCAAATGTGCACATTCGTGCCTTTTTGTGCAAATTGAATTTCGACTGTTGGCCCGGACATAAAAAGCAAATTAAATGATTCTGCTTGGGTTCATGGAACATTTACTGACAGTTTAATGCAATCAAAGATTTATCAGTAATAAAAATAATCGCTATTGAAGACCTTTTTAACATCTCGCCAACGAAGAAGAGGAAATAATGTAACCCTGGGGTTATCCACTATGAATAATATAGAAGTATAGCACGGCTGAAATGTCCCTTTCAACACTGGATTCAACCATTTTGACTTCATTAAGATTCTCTTCGTTGTCTATCTCCTATAAAATGTTTATTTTTTTCTTGAGGCAAGAGCTGAAGTATGTTGTCAGTGCCATTTGTCCGTTGTCAGCGAGATTGCCCTCAGACTACCTGTCTGACGTCCCTATAAAACCCGGGGAGCATTAGATTTGGTGGGGCACTTCGCTCTCCGAAGGGCTGTAAATTTGTTCCTCCATCAGGCCAGTGCCAAGGCAGAGCTTTGTGAGTCTTTTTGTTTGCTTTTCTGTCAGTTAACAAGGTGAGACTCGTTTTGAGATTTAGAGCATAGGCAAAATAAACTTGGTGCAGGATTGGATCACTTTTGTTAGATTGCAGCTCATAGATCAGCGGTCTTGAAGAGAGAGATCTCTGAGCATTCTTGTTTAGTGACGAGGCTGATTGTGGTGTGATGTAGGGCTGGGGATCGATTCAAATGTCAAGAATCGATTCGATTCCGATTTGATTCCGATATTGATTTGGGTTAGTGTTATTAAAACTGTTTTTTCAGCTGTTGCATGAATGATATGACTGTAGTTATGCAAAATATTACTATTAGTATTATATTGAGATTAAACAGCAAGTATTGGCAGCTAATCATGCTGTAAGGACCAATCAGCTCCCAGAATGCTGATAAAACTGCTTTCAGAAACATCATGTGGGTCAGAATTACCAAACAGATCCAGGGAGGAAACAGAGACGGATGAAATCGGTTTTATTTTTTCACACATTCCGTTTTTATTTGTTCCATTTTCGGTCTATTTGGGTTTTTAATTTTTGAGCATTTGGTTTTTAGCATTTTTTGCAAATGGCACCCCAAGACAGTATATAAAGTAATGAAATATAGACAATTTATGCAATTATAACCTAACACTTTAATGTTTTCATACCTTTAAACATATTTGAAGGCAAAAACATGGCACCAGTTATTCTCGAGTCCAACAAAACATTCCTTTTTTGGGGATAAACAAAAAAATAACCAAAAGTTGTAATGTAATGATGAAAAAAAAAATACATAAATAAATAAATTAAAAAAATTTTTTTTTTTTTAATTTAAAAAAATCGATCTTTAGACATATGAATCGATTTTTAGGAATTCATATGAGAATCGATTTAGAATTGGGAAATCGATTTTTTCAACACAGGCCTAGTGTGATGCACTGCTGCAGGCAGGTATTAGTCAGACAAATGTGAAAAGGTTATATCTCATTCTCATAGACTGCAGAAAGAAGTTTTTTTAGGTTTTTTTTAGGTGTGTGCAGGACACCATATTTACAAGAACTGACTCTGACCAATGCTGGGTGGTCCAAAAGTGTGCGGATGGATGGAAGAGAGAACCCTGTCAGGCAGATGGAACAAATGCAATTAAATTTCAGCCTATCTAATCTTAGTTCATATTAATCTGTGATGATATCTAACAGATTTTGAATCTGTCATCATTTAGGATGTAATTTACTGAAACTACATCAGTAACCGCCTCATTTGTGGCCACAAGAAGGTCAGCGGTCTTCGCTCCTGGACCCTTTCAGGCCAATTAAGAGCAGCAGACTAAACTACACTAAAACCAGACAGTAAACATTTTTTATTTTCTGGACATTTTAACATGGCGGTCAATAAAGATCGACTTATTTTTGGAACCAGCTGCTTGTGGTCAGTTGAGGTTCAGCTTCTGTATTGATGTCAGCGTGTAGCCCCTTGATCCTGGCGCATACTGATCAAAAAGCACATTTAAGTGATACAATGTTGTTTTTATTTATTTTTATTGACCTTTGTTCATTTACACATAAGTAACCTTGAATATATATTAATGTAAATGAATAAAGACGAATGTATTTAATGTGCTGAAAGTAGGTACTGACCATTCAGCGTTCTAATCATTAATTGCAAGCTATGAGTCTGCTGCACTTAAATCACTTCTCACTGATGATCCTTCATGCTGGTTCTATTATTGTTCGGCTTCGACCACAGCTCCAAAGTAACCTGAAGCTAAAGTTTCACTGCATTTGTATTTAAAGTGCGGTGAAAGTTCATTTAATCCATCCAACACAAATTAAATCCCACTTAAGAGTTTTTCCAAACTCTCAGTTGTTTCTCTTTCACACTATATATCTCCTTTTGTTTGTAGTAATTAGTTTCCACTGTTATTCTGCCCTTTTGTATGACTTTTGTATTGTAAAGATCAATACCACAGAGAGGCAAAGAGGCACGGTGCGCGGATGAAAAGAGACACAAAACGCAAAGAAAAGAAAGACTCAGGCTAAGATTCAGACACCAAGGGTAAATCAGGGTGAGCACATAATAGAGCTCAGGAACGTTTTAATTCACTGAAGTGCTCATCATGTAGATTGTGTCCTCCTTTAAGGTTATTAATTCCCACATTTACTTTATTTTGTTTGGTGTTGTGAATCCATGAGAACAAATAACCATGCACTCACTTTAATGGTATGTGACTTTAAGTATGCTTAAAGCTGGAGTGCATGACTTTTAATGTGGACTTAAATGCCCATTAAATTAAAGCCAAATGACTTCACACAATAGTGATAAAGACTGTGAGCCAGAGTTTGATATCTGTTGTTTATGGTAGAGTTGTTGAGCATGAATGATGATTATTGTTTACCAAAGCTGAAGAGGGGACAGACTTAGACTCAACTTTATTGATCCCCTTGGGATGATTCCCTCTGGGACATTCAGTCTCCAGCAGCTTATACAGCAAAGGTCAGCACACAGAAGGTAAATATATATAATAAACACAAGATTGGATAACAAAATATACACTCTGAGAGAATAAAAATGTAATTAAGCTATTGCACAGTGTTGAAATTACTGTAATACTTAATTTAGAAAAAGATGCCATCAGGAAATTACATAATTTTTAAGGCTTTTTATGTTATACCACCCCAAACCAGATGGGGGCAGTGTGTCACAAGGAACCCAATGTGCCAGATCCTGGTTTAAGACGGCGAAATACACAAAGTCCCAAGAACACAAGTCGGGATGAGTCGGGAGAACATACTTTGGAGGACACAAGAGAAAAGTCTCACTTTCTGCAATTGGAACAGCAGTATTAGCCTGTTAGCTCAGCTAACGGGCTAACACGTATTAGACTGCACACATAACATTTACAGTTTAATTGGTTATTAAAACAAACACCACATCATAAAATCAACTGAGAATGGACCATTTATTCCACTCGCTTAGGTTTTTATGATCATTGATTTATTCAATGTGTTTTTGATGAATTTTACTCTTTTGTTCATCAGCTGTTTTATAAATAGTTTGTGAAAACTGAAAAGCAGAAAACTCAAGAAAAAAAAATTAAAAGACTGAATGCTACAAATATGAAGTCATTTAAACTACAGGACTGTCTCAGAAAATTAGAATATTGTGATAAAGTCCTTTATTTTCTCTAATGCAAAAATGTCATACATTGTGGATTCATTACAAATCAACTGAAATATTGCAAGCCTTTGATTATTTTAATATTGCTGATCATGGTTTACAGGTTAAGAAAACTAAAATATCCTATCTCAAAAAATTAGAATATTCTGGGAATCTTAATCTTAAACTGTAAACCATAATCAGCAATATTAAAATAATAAAAGGCTTGCAATATTTCAGTTGATATGTAATGAATCCAGAATGTATGACATTTTTGTTTTTTTTTAATTGCATTACAGAAAATAAAGAACTTTATCACAATATTCTAATTTTCTGAGACAGTCCTGTATATTCTATCATGAAAACCCTTTAAAACTGCATTCCCTTAAACACAAATAAGATTATTACTTCATATTTACTCCTCTCTCCTACTTTCATTTGTTGGTGCATAATGCATTCTGGGATACTCTGCCATCTCAGTACAAGTACAATTTGACACGTTGTGAGACAGAGTAGTGGTCCCAGTAATCACAGTCAGCCGTGTTACTGTCGTCTCCGCCCACTGACCAACAATCAAACATTGATCTTTTCAGAGATATTTGACAGCAGGTCAGTCAATATTGCAGCTCGTAATGGGACACGTGCTGAAGGACTTGGACGCCAGTTATCGGCCGACTTCATTATCACACAACATTGGTTCGATTGACTACACCATAAACAGCTGTGCCAACTACTGAGTGGTCGTTACACTAGTGGGCTCCAGTTTCTGCTCCCACTATTAACCCAAGCTGAGTGGAAAGGTAGTTTAACCGTCAATTGATCTGTGAATTAAAAGGCTCGTTAATGAATAAGACTCATGAGCAGAGGTCGGGATCGGGTGTACCTTTGTGCCTTGGAGAAGTTGACTTAAATTGAGGAGGCTACCCTTTAAAACTGACACGGATATCGGCAGTCATTGGCTGCTCCGTTGAAAACATCCATCCATCCATCCGTTTTCTGTACTCGTTTAATTCGTTCAGTTGAAAACATTTCCAGCAATAAAGTTTTTCAACATCTCAGAAATAATGAATACATGAATTCAATTTTTCTCTCTTTAAAGTCGTGTGTGTTGGTTTATGTGGTTCTCCAAACTTTTAGTTCAGGCAGGGTTTTCTGTGCCTGTCACCGTGCACGCTCTCAGGGGATGACTGTTAAGCTTTCCTCCCCCCCACATCCTTTTTTTCTTTTTTTTTTTCTAAGGCCAGTCACATCATCTGTCACTCAAACAGACAACCACACATCATGATGTGCTGTCAAACTCCTCCACCCTGGTTTATATTCTCTGGATAATCAGTCCAGGTGTGAGGGATGTTGGATTTTCACACCCTGTCTCCACCTCTCCATCACTTCCCTACATGCATCACTATGAATTTGTCTTGGAGGAAGAGCATTTTGACACATCCTGAGGTTATGCAACAGAGGTGACACTGTTCACGGTTTGGAGATGCTTTTGGCTACAGTCGCATGCAGGTTGACAATCGATTCATTTATTGCCTCAGTAAATGTGTGACTCTTTTTGATATTCTACAAAATCTGAGTGAATAAATGAAATTTAGAAGCGCAATGAGACAGTTATTTTTATCTACTTAAAGGGTAAAAAAGGAAATAATTCCAGTCATCTCATTATTTCTCATTTTGAGATCCACGGACAAAACTAATTTCTCCCTCTTTTTGTCTCCTGTCTGTCCCTAAGGCTCTATCATGCTTTTTTATCATTGTTGTATCTTTTTCTGAAATCAAGCGATCACATTTAATTAATCTTGTGTGCTTACGGTATCATCTTTTCCTATTTTCTAAGTCAAACCAGCTCTGGGGTAAAAGTTAGCTTCCTGATCTACGGGGAGCTAAGAAAAGCATGTTTCATGATTCTCAGCTCCGTACCACCTACCCGATGGGATTATGGGCTATAAAGAAAATGCTGGACTGATCCCGCTTGCTTTCTGACGCTTGCATGTGAGTGCCCTGCTGCTGCATTCCTGCTCAGGCTACATCCTGACCCTTTCTGACGTAGAAACAAACATTTATCAGTATTATCCTCTCTCCATGAACCTGCCTTCCTCCTCTACTTCCAAGAACCCTCCATCACATTCACCCGTAACAACCGTGTTATATTTCAAAAATTAAGACGGAATATTTCACCTCCGTCACCCTCCACGTCTTTATAAAACCCCTTCTTTTCTGCTCTCATCTCGAACATCATAGCCGGGACAGATTCTCTCATAAACAAATATGAATATATGCGACAGTTCCGGGGAGAAAATCCGTC
Source organism: Cololabis saira (assembly GCF_033807715.1). Classification (NCBI taxonomy): domain Eukaryota; kingdom Metazoa; phylum Chordata; class Actinopteri; order Beloniformes; family Belonidae; genus Cololabis; species Cololabis saira. The sequence continues at coordinate 10,697,226 of NC_084609.1, read as the reverse complement.
TCTCGGAGGAGTTTTTCATCCCTTTTTGGCACATTTTATTTATTTTTGCCTCGCACGTCTGCAGGCAGCTGGAGTTGAGGGATGGGGGTGCTCTGAGGGTCGATGATAAGGGGGGTTCTGTGGGCTCACACAGGGAGAGATAGTTGAACTGAAAGCTGCACTCTGCATGGTTATCTCTGGGCAGACACACACAAACGCACAAAGGCGAAGTCTTCCCTTACTGATATACACCATTTTATAAGGGCTCATTACTTATTGGTTTTCAAAGCTTTAGTGACTTTATTTTAATCTTGATCAAACACATAATACGACGCAGCTCTTTTAAGTGCAAGTTAAAGCACAGAGACTGTAGATTTTTCATTATTCTTGAATCCCTTTCTGTCATCTGGCTAGTAAAGGCAGACCTGGATGGTCGACAGCTCTTTATGCTCTACATGTGCAAACAATCAATTTCACACGGTGAGCTACGTTTGTACAAACATGAGCAAATGATATGTGCAAAAGAGCTTTATACGTCTCTTGGGACTCTAAGACGCGTTGGCTCATTTGCATTTTCTTCACCATTTTCTTTCTAAGTGTACTTAAATGTCAGTATCTGTCAACTGCAGGGGTTAGCGTGTCCTGTCTGAAAATATGGCTTTTGAGAGGACTTTTTTTTTTTCTTTTGGAAGAATCACTTGGTATTTAAAGTGCATAGAACATGTCAGGTTCTGGTAGAGTTGTGTGTTTTTTGAATAAGTCATCGTGAGAGCGTTGCTTGAAGGTTTGTCTCCCCCTCTCGTGACCCGCGTGGCAGCGTTAATGCCTCTCACACCAGACTACGGTGCAGCTAATCCGTTCACCCGCCAGCGAGATGAAACAAACGTCTTCATGCCCTCAGCTTCCATCTCACTTCTGATGACAAACCTCCCTGCTGACTTTTTCCGGGCACTTCAAACGCAAGCAGAGCAAGGTCAAGTCAGTCTCATTACAAAAATCTTTAATGGGTTCCTCGGCCCGCACTAAGGTAACGCGTCATTTCATTATGCACTTTGTTAAACTGTGGCATAGCTAAGGTATTTTTTTTTTTCTTCCCCTCCCATTTTTATTACATATTATCGAAGTTAACAGGTCCTGCCTCAGCTCCACACTGGAGAAACTGGCACACGCAATTCATAAAAGTAAGTAGTGGATTCACCAATACGAGCACACCGAAGAGTTTCCTCAAGCAGAAAATGTTCTCACATAGGAGTACAGCTCATCCAATTTAGAGTTTAGATGATCGCCCACACCTGATCTTCTTCACTATATCAAACATTTGATCCGTTGGAAGTTGGGACAGTTGCTGTGTGATTGGTTACTGGGGGAGATTTCAGCCTCCACAGATGTGCAGGGACCCTTTGAGCTAAACTGCGAAACTCTCCTTTCTCAGGCACGACCACAGAAATCTCAGTGTCCAACAGTAAAGTCTAAATGGCAAAAAGGTTCGTACTAAGTCATTTTCTTTATTTATTTATTTTTTGTCTGCATATATATTAATGGTTAATACCAATTTGGGCATATATATGCATTTTTAATATATAATATATATTTTAATATATCATATATATTTATTTATATATATATATATATATATATATATATATATATATATATATATATATATATTATTTTTCTTTTTTTTGTATTAAAGCAGCACAATGTAACTTTCAGCTTTTGTTGAGTTTGGCGGCTCCTTTGGACAAAAGCGGTAGTGCTTTACCAGAAAGAACACTACGTTTCCCATGAGCACCAGCGCCGGAAAGATCCTGTCCTCGTCGCGTGCATTTGTTTTGATAGCGACTGTAAGACGGGACGGACTTTCAAAACTACTTTTCTGTTTCACCAAGTGAACAGACGGAATGCAAAAAAAAGGTTTGGGTTCATATGAAATCCCTATCAAAGAGTGGAGCTCCGATGAGGATTTACTGCCGCAGTTCTGCACAACCCACGTCTCCGGCTACCTTGTTTAGGAGTGTTTGGCAGCTGCTTTGGTAAATGTTTGACTCGCCATGTGTTTCAATAAATTTGTATAATAGTACAACATACAGTACATGTTTTGTATCACTCTTACTTTTCTTTTCTTTTTTTTTTTACTGCTATATTATGCTGAAGAGGCTCCGAGGCGTGAGCAATATTTTTGTTTTCCTCGTGAGATTATTTTTTTCCTCTGCAGCTACAAATAAGAGTTAATATTTTTTCCTCAACAAACTAGTTTTATCTGAAGATTGGGGTTAATCGCAGCGCAGAGAGCTTGCTAGCAACTGCGTTTAGCTGGAGAAGTGGGGAATAAAACCCGATCCGACCCCGGTCTGTGGGTTGTTTGTTCGTGATACTGTGTGGAAGTTTATGTTTGGTCGTTACAGCCGCGATCCAACCGAGCCGACGACTCTTTCACTCTTTTACTCTGTTATCTCAGATACTTGGCCTCCGTGGTTCTTCCTCCGAGCAGGAAAGCGGTGAAAAGTTAAACCATTAGCGATCTTTTCCCCACGTCTGTTGTGTGGAGCTGCTGCAGCCACAACGCAGCAACAGCTTCTGCTGAGCTCTGAGCTCCACGCCCCGCCCATTTTCGTCTTGACTACGAATCGGGAAGGAGGGGGAAGTGACGTATGCCGTAAAGCAGTCAAAGTCGTAAAAATTTGTAGTTTTTTAGTGTGGCAGGGTTCCTACCATGCTCCTCAAAGTTACATAGTGCCAGTGAAGGTGATACAGACCATGACAGAGGTGTCATTAAACCTGTTGGAAGTTGATGTACCATCACAATGACTCTGGAAATATGATATTAAGGTCGAAGAGTCACATAGTGCTGCTTTAAGTTATTTTAAACTTTATCTAGCTTCTACACTACAAATAAATGACAAAAGGATTTATTTGATCTCTCAAATCGAGTTATTCTGGCATTTCTTTTCCCTGTTTAAGTCACTGCTGCTAATTGTGTCGCCGCAGCTACAACAAGAGCGTATTTTAGTTCAAGTTGAACAATAGCAGCTTCAAACTCTTTCGAACTGCTGTTGTTGGGCACTGTAGTCTGCCAGCTGGTAATTTTGATACTGAATTATTGCCAACAGCTGCTGAAGTGTGAAACAAGAGATTATCCAACTGAGGGAGCGATCAGACACTTCCTCTGCCTACAAAGTCTCATAAGTCGACCTGACGAGTGCGAGAGTGTTAATGAGGAGGACTTTTTGAGTATAATTAGATGCTGTGTCAGCACTGGTTGCAGTTTCTAGTACAAAAACAACTGCCAAATTTCACCAGAGTTTAATTGTATTCTATTGATAGTGTGAAACATTTTACCCTGTGAGACTGGCACACACTGCATGAGTTCACTGTGCAGACGGTTCCCGGAGGATCCCAGCCGTGGCAAAGTAGATTAGAATTGGTTGAAATGTTACAAAACGACTGAAGAAACTTTGCAAACACAGTAGTATTTAATATTCTCTGCAAAAATTTCAAGTGAACTCGTGTCGATCAGGGATGGAGATTATATGCAAAAAGTGAAAAACAAACTGCATCTCTCAGTACGGATGTTTTATTTATCAGGGCAGATCTTTAAACCTGGTAAATGCAACCACATATGAACAACAATGCATGACACTCAAGTATCAATATTTATTTTACAAAGGTAAGTCAAAATACTGAAAGATTGTGTGGAAGAAATGAAATGAAGCCTTTTATTGAGGTTTCAGAGCTATCTTTAGTCACAAAAACTCAAAGTAGGTGATGTCTGAATCAGTTTCTCACAACATTGTTGAGAGATTTTAGACTATTTCAAAATATTATTTTAGTTCATTAAAATGTTTGAAGGTGTCACACAGCTCTTCCTGGATAGGAAGAGCTGTTATTTTAAGATTGATATCTGGATTTAGACCAGCTCATTGCAGCATGTTGATTATTTTCTTCTTTAGCAGTTTTGTTGTGGATTTGCATGTCCGTCTTGGACCATTCCCCTGTTACTTGACCCCATTTCAGTCTCAAGTTAGCTGTCGGACTCTGATACTCTGGTTTGCACCTATCGTACTGTACCGTCTTTATTTATAAAGCCGTCTACGCTGCTAAAGTGGACCAGAGTTCTGTACAGCAAGTACTGTATAAAAGTGGTAAGAAAAGAAAGTTGTTATACAGGAAAGTTTGAGGTAGAATTGTCATTCCATAAGTCCTGTGGCTACAAAACAAGCCCAGATCATCACTCCACCACCACCGTGCTTTGCAGTTCATATGAAAGGGCTTTCTGTGATCGGCATTCGTCTTGTGTGATCTACAACAGGGGTTCTTAACCTTTCTGACCTTGGGGCCCAATTTTTTCAGTACAGAGTGGCCCGGGGCCCATTAAATATTAACACTGTCTAGCAGGGGTATTCAACTAAAACTTTAAGAGGTCCATTTAGAGAAAATTTACTCAAGCGAAGGTCCAGAACATCATATATATATATGTGTGTGTGTGTGTGTGTGTGTGTGTGTGTGTGTGTGTGTGTGTGTGTGTGTGTGTGTGTGTGTGTGTGTGTGTGTGTGTGTGTGTGTGTGTGTGTGTGTGTGTGTGTGTGTGTGTGTGTGTGTATATATGTATGTATATATTCAAGTAGCCTCATAGTTGTATATACATCTGCATCTGACTGGTATATTAAAAAAGTACATATTTGCCACTTAACATTGTAACTTGAATTACACACATTTTTTTCTCTTAAAAATAAAATACATTTTATTTTATTTTTCAAATGCTATCTTATTTGATTTCTCTACCAGCAGTTTGAATTTCCCCTTTTCTTTGTTAATTGTCTCAACACATTTTTATAATAAATTAATATAAACATTGGTGAGCCTGGAACGTTAGTTTTACAAAGCAAAACTTAGTTTGATTGTACTTTATTTAAGATATTACATTAATATTACATTAATCAGTTGTCAGAGGACTCAGCGCGTCAGGTTTCATCCGAGCCTGATCAGCTGAGACGGGCACAGCCCGCAGCTCTCGGGATGCGGAGCACCTGAGTCTTTCCGATGCTTTTGAGAAAGCCCGAACAGCCCAGTTTAGCAAACACGTCAGCCCACGCATCTACATGTACAATCCTTCAGCAGTAACGACGGAGCCCGCAAGCCCGAGCGGCACCGACCTCCCCGGCCGCGGGGACGCGTCGGCATAAATGATCAGACCGCCCTCGCTCGCTCTGGGCGCAGACCCAAGTAATCGATCCCTGATAATGGCGGATCTAAACCTACTCTGTGCAAAATTAAGGATTTTCTCTGTAAAGACACACCATTTCTCTTACTATTACACGTAGAGCTAGCTGAGTGTCTTCTCCTCATTTGGTTGGGAGTTGCTGTGCAGTCCCGCGGCCCCCGCGGCCCAAACATACAAAACAGATTTTTTTTTTGCGGCCCACTAGATGGCGCTCGCGGCCCAAGTGTGGGCCGCGGCCCTATGGTTAAGAATCACTGATCTACAAGACCCTATCAGTGCCGTGTGAGTTGAATGGACAGCATGGTTATATGTGTTATCACTTTTTCTAGATTCTGGCACACCCAGGTGCAGAAAGAAGACAGAGCATATATCAGATAATCTTTTGGAATGATCAGTTACCTCAGACAGTTTTCCACAGATAGTTAGAAAGATATAGTCCATCCACGTCTTCTACCTCATGGCACGCAACATGGACATGGTTTGCATGTGTGTGCTCTCCTGAGGTGTTTGATTTTCACCAAATACAGCTGTGTACTGTGGCCAAATGATCCCCACTTTGTTCTCATCTGTCCAAAGGACATTGTTCCACAAGTCTTCTTGCAATTTTGTGTTTGAAAAGGTTTCCTACTGTAGCAGCAACCCTTCTGAACGAGCCACACTTGCTCAGTGTTTTTTCAAATTGCACACCCCCACCCCCACTTGTGCTTGTGACTCTTTCTCTGCATCTTTATTAATGTAAAATACTCCAAATTACTTAGAAATTGTCTTCTAAACCTTCCCAGACTGATGGGCAGCAACGATTGCATCTCCAAGATCATTACTGATGCCTTTTTCTTGGCGTTGTGTTCACACACACGCGAGTGCTTCAGACCAGACTAGTGCCAAAGCTTTGTTTTTTTATAGCGATGCTCACGCTTGCTGATGATCAGTTAATCAAGTGCATTTGATTGTAGCAGCACTTGGCTGATACTTAACGTCTTAATTTTGTGAAAGTAGGAAGAGGGTGCTTAGTTTTTCATGCGCTGGCTCTGCCTTTTGGCTTCGTTTTTGTGAAGTAAATAATGAGATTGTTTAATTTGTCGTGTTGTTCATTCCAAGGTTGTATTTACTTAATCATGAGACCTGGTGAAGACCGGATAATACTCATTATATTCTCAACTTCAGATTTTGACTTTCCTTCCCCTTGTGATTCTACATGACTTGACACTTTTGAAATCTGTCTTCGCCAGACTTGTACAGATCATCAAAACGGTAACATTTATGAGCTACATGCACATTCACTCTCCTCACGCTCCATTCAGGAGCTTCCCAGCCTAAACACATGTGCGCCTGCTCTCCATTCAGCCCTGATTAACTCCAATGTGAGGAGACAGATTAATTCATGAGGGTTTAGGCAGGTGTGAGAGGGAGAAAGGTTACCATAACAGGAATGAATCACTCTTGAGTGCTGTTATTGCGTCACACACTTGCTTTGGAGCTGTAATGATTTCCCTGCCACTCAGAAATCGTCCTTTAATTCATAATCAAATGGATTTATTTTTGTCCTACCCTCTCCGTGAAAGTGTTGGCATGTGTGTACATTGTGCATGTTTGGGTTTGATCCAGTGTGTTTAATTCATCTACTGCCAGATGGTCCTGTTGGTGATTTTATGCTTCTGCATGTTTTATTGTACACATTATAACCCCAAAATGTGTTTCAGTGGTGTCGTTGTGGAGGGAATTTGAATCTTGTTTAATTGTATTTGAAGTTTTCATGCACAAGTTTCAGTACTTTGGAGCTAAATCTGGACTCAGCATATAATTTATTTATTCTTTAACTTGATTTAAAGTGACAATGATCATCACTGCTGTCTGAAGTCAAATGTCGCATCATCAGAGCCTCTTTTTCTGCAGTCGAGTTAAAAACCCAAGTTTACAACTTCATAAGTCAAAGACAGTCATTTCAATTTGAGAGCCTAATACAAGAGCTCTTTGTGTATTGCTGTACCGAACTATTGAGATCTTATTTTATTATTAGAGATATCAAATGCTGGAAGGATTTTTCCATTCTGTGATCAGTAATTGTTTTTAACTAGTACATCCTGTACATCATGGGGCTTTCGGCAACTATAGCAGAGTTGATCATGGTTTCTGCCAGCATCAACCTTCAATAAACTCTGCTTAACTCTGGGGTGACGTTGGGGGATTGGTTCTTACAGATCAGTCAGTGCGGTTATATAGACATCTAAATCAAGCTATTGGCAACAATTGAGGTAAGGATTTAACTGGATTTTCTGGGAAATCAGAGAATACATGCGCTGGAAGAGAATCAAATTATTGATTGAAGTGCATTCGACTCAGCGATGCTAGGTGACGCTACACGCCCTTTCGTGTTGGTATTTTCCTGGTTAGTTTGAACAATTACATGGCTGATTTGAAGCAGACGTAGGAATAGGACAACAACACGCCAGCGATGCAGTAGCTCTGTACATTTCGTACATACTAAGCCTGATCGTGATGCACGCAAACTCTTCCTCTTCTTCTTCTGCTACGGTGTTGTTTTCATGCCGTGACCAATGTTATTCTCACTTCTGCGGCCTTGTCACTTTCAGAAGGGAGAGTACTAGGCCAGTTAATCGCTCAGCTAACCTTGGTTTGCGTATACATGCTGGAATAGCTCAATTTAGAACCACATTATCCGGCTCTAATAGCTTGATTTCAAGAACTCCAGTTCGGCTCGACTACAGCCCGACTAAGGTGGATACATGGCTTTTGAAACTTCGATATCAGTCAGACTAAGGCAATAATTCCACTTTCTCTCTAGTGCATGTAAACGTACTGAAGGTAGTCAGTCGTAGTAGACGTCATCGTAATTATCCTGATGAAATCAAAGCTGGAATTGCATCTACCAAATCAGTTACAAGTGACAAAAAATGAGTCGCACAGCCCTGAGTTTTCACCCCATCTAAGCATTGTTCAGTCTTACCTCGACTGAAACGCCACCTGTGGACCAAGTTAGATGGGATGAGCAGGAGACGTTTGAAAAATGTTATATCCGAGAAGTCCACTCATCAAAAACGAGGAGAAGAGCAGAAAACAGAGAGAGCGAGAAAAGGGATGTAAAGTTAACCACACAGTTGTTTGGTGTTTTTTTTTTTTTCTAAAATAAAAGTGTTTGTGATTTTATTCATGAAACTAGCCTTTTATGTTGGTGTCGACTGCCTGGAGTGAACAATTCCAACTGTGTAAAGGTTCAGACACATTGATGGAGAATGGATGTTTCAGAGATGCATCTATCTCAATTGTCTGTGCCAATTCATTCATTTCCTTAAAGATCTGACCTGGCAACACAGGATTTAGCTGATTCTGATCTAGTTTTTTTCAACTATAATGGACGGCAGACATTAACTTTATCAGCAATGAAATTTACTAAAGGCTGCAGGCTGTGTGCTCTGCTGGTTTTGTTTTCAGCTACTTAGTCTTTGTCAGCTTCATAACATTGAAAATGTTCAGCAGGGTGAAACTGTTTTAAAAAGTTAGATAAAGTTTGTTGTCTAATTCTTCTGGTTGCGCTAACTCCCATCTGTTTTTTGTTTTTTTGCCTAACAAGATGTGAAAAGGTTCAACAACAGGGACAGCGTCGTCATGTTTTTCCCCAAAAAAACGTAGATTTCTCAGTATTTTAAGCTGATGCATTACGTAAAAAAAAAGTAAACTTTTCAATGCAGCACATAAAACACTTACACTGAATGGAAACAAATATCTGCAACCAGTATTTTCAGATACCAACCATGGCTGATTAAAAATCGTCTCATTCTTATCACCAACCAATTGATCCCTACATCTCTTTTTTTTCCAAAATATTTTTATTGTCAAATGTTTTATCAATTAAAGGTAACAAACAAGATATATACACACCTACACATATATAATAATAACAGCAACAATAAGAACAATAAAATGATAATGATGATAATAATAATTAGAGCTGCGAGCGGTGTTGACCGGGCCCTCACACTGCTATTTACAGCCCTAATAACAAAAATAATTACGAAAATAAATAAACAAATAAATAATTAAATTTAACCTAACAGGCAAAGAATAAAAAACAAAAATAATAATATGAAATAAAAATTAAATTGAAATTCACCAGATATCTCGAGAACATTTCTAATATTATATGTTAATTATTTTCCATGTCAGGCATGTAATTAGCAGAATTGCACTTTTACTTCGCATCCAATTATTCTTGAATTTGTTTTGCTCATTTTGCTCAAATTGACAACTAAAGGTTAAAAACAGTTATGTTAGAAAAATATTGGGCATGTTATTCCATTTGTGACTAATATGATTGTTTGGCATCTGTGTTAGACACAAAATGCACGTGGGATATGTGAAGTTTGGAGGGGATGGAGTTATCATGGAGGAGCCCAGTGTTTTTTAGCGGCGCCACCCACGTTAGATAAACGCAGACCTCATCTGAAGGGGTAAAATAACTCAGCATGGTATATTAGGCACTGTATTGATTAAATCTGTGTTTAAAATAATGAATCTTAAAGCTCATGCTCCCATCTTTGTTTGCTTAGATCCGTCAGTTATTTATGTGTTATTTAAAGAGCTCATTATCCCCAAGCTGCAAAAACTGTATTTATTTAACAGTTACAGTAATTCTTTTTAATCGGACAGCTGAGGAACATCTGTTACTCCTTATGTGGTGCTTTGTCCAAACATGTTGACAGTTGCGCTGCTGCCCAGGGCTGAAACCGCTCACCTTCATCTGCGAGTCAACAGAACTAGAAAAGCACAGATTTGTGATGTGATCGAGAAAGATGTAAAAATATGAAGTAAATAAAGTAAATAGACCCTGGATTTGGCAAGTGCAGATATTTCTCTTGTGTTAGATTAAGTTTGATATAGCAGCATTTTCAGAGAAAATAAGAAATAATTTATCTTATCACTGGCCTTGTGCTTATTTTTATACTTTTTAGTTGCGTGATGGTCAGTTTTCATGATGAAACCAGGTTGGAATTGACTTGTAGGTGTTAAGGCTCTTATTTTTCCTCTGACGTGTGAAATGTCAGAGCAGTCACCTCGTGTTACGGTTCCAGCTTCTTTCACCCAAAGAGGTGAGGGACTCCGCTGTCTACTGTACTGTATGCATTAATGCTTTCTTCTCTTTATCATTAATAAACTTCTTGCTTTTCTTCTGTCGGCCCCTCATACCTGACTGTGCCACTGCATTTTGATAGAGCGCTTGTATTTATGCGTTCTTCGTATGATGGATTTCTTCTTGCCACTTCACAAGTGAGAGAAATGAATCATTCCAGAAATCCGTTCGGTTCTGGCGACACTCTTTTTGGAGTTTTGCATTAGCGAGTGAAGCTATTCAGAGAGGTCCGCACAAAAATAGAAACACATCGGGAGCAAGCAAAGGCCACTTTGTTCACAGCCCAAAAAAAATCAATGAGGCTGGATATTCAACTCTAGTCTGTGGTTTTTATGGTGGCCCATAAAAACCCCATTGAAAAAGTATATATGGCATGAGATGATTTCTCTGAGGGTGAAATTGGATTAAGCCTAGTGTAAAACTGAGAGTCTGGCCCTTTTCCTCTTGGATTTTTCTGTTCTACTTTGCTTGAGTCGTCCACCGTGCAGCCATCAACCTCTATAGGAAGAGAAACCTAATAACATGATTAAAGTGGCCGGAGTGAGCACTTTTAAAAAGGATCCAATTAAAGTTTGTGCGGCGCCGGCGGCAGCATTCTGGTGAAGGGTTATTTGTGCAAGCGGAATCTGATCTGGCGTACATTGGCGGAGCAACGGGAGACGGGTGGCAGGTGGGAGGCACCTCAGAGCAGTTTGAGTAATTGGATAATAAATTAATAGACACTTGTATCAAAGAGGAAATGAAATGTAGTTAAGTGACAGTGCAGAATAGATGACAGGGAAGGGGAAAAAAATATAAAATACAAATATGTACCTGCTGTTTGATATGATTTTAAATACTCTACAGGTCTGTTTTTGTATGTTTCTGCACAGGAAGTTAAGTTTGATTGGCGTTTCCTACTTTTAAGCTGATAACTACAAAACATATTTGACAGATGGAGGACAAGAACATTTTGTTTTGACTTTGTTGGTGTACTGGATAATAATAGATTAAATAAATTATTCAATTAATTTAAATATGGGTAGTATTTTATTTGATTCCTTTAACACAAAAGAAAGACTTATATTTACCAGGGTAAAACAAATAAATAAAAAAGGAACCAAAACAGGCCAGATGTTCAGTCTGATGATCTTATACAGGACTGTCTCAGAAAATTAGAATATTGTGATAAAGTCCTTTATTTTCTGTAATGCAAAAATGTCCTACATTCTGGATTCATTACAAATCAACTGAAATATTGCAAGCCTTTTATTATTTTAGTATTGCTGATCATGGCTTACAGCTTAAGAAAACTCAAATATCCTATCTCAAAAAATTAGAATATTCTGGGAATCTTAATCTTAAACTATAAGCCATAATCAGCAATATTAAAATAATAAAAGACTTGCAATATTTCAGTTGATTTGTAATGAATCCAGAATGTATGACATTTCTTTTTTTTTTTAATTGCATTACAGAAAATAAAGAACTTTATCACAATATTCTAATTTTCTGAGACAGTCCTGTATACTAAACGCTCACAGTAAAACCACGGCGAACACAGGAGGGTCAACTTAATTCCACAGAAAACCTCAAAAACTCAACAGGTTTTTCTCAGGGTTTAGAACTGGCTCAGTGTTGAGTGAGAGCTCGACAACCAGCAGCAGGACAGCTGTGTTGCCATCCAGCAGGTAAATATGCAACAAAACAATGCACTTTCTGAAACTTTCCCACTTGGGCAGTGAAGTGAACGCATGCTACACCTTGCACACTAATGTTTTTGCAGCAGATATTTGGACCTGGATGGCTGCTGATGTCAACCTAAAGAGATGAGTTAGATTTAGATTTATTTTGTTGACCTGTCATCTGTATACACACAAACATATGGTGGGATAACTGCAAAAACCATCACTTCTGCTTGGCTGCAACACATTTATCCCTCTGATTACATTAAAAATGACAACCAGCTTGCATGTTCCAAACAATTTAGTGTCCATTAATCATTTAAATGATCAGAAAATAGGGCACGTTCTCAAAAAAGTTTTATCCAAACCAAAACATTTAAAATGATATGAACAACTAAATAAAAAATACATGAACTTAGCTAATGTATTCATAATTATAGGAAAAATAATCATTTAGAAACTGTTAAATACCCAATTAGAAGTGTTTTTCATTTCAATATATAATTAACATTTCAAATGAAAAAAACTAGTTTTTATTTCAAGTCTGATTCAAGTCTGTACTGAATGCACAAATTCACTTAGGTTCAAAAAAATGTATAAAGATAAAATATTTAAGTTATATGATCATGAATAGACTGGGAATTAAGCAGTATTATTAATATCTGTGCTTGGTTCTATTTAAGTGTATATTTTTGTAAATATTGGTTACATTGACTGTTCTTTTTGTTTTGGTATTTAATAAGGGGCAGGCAGGTAAAATAAGACTTGTCTTCATCCTGCTCCTTTTCTGTCATGGGTGTGTAGATTGACCACCATACACAAAATAAATAAATAAATAAAAAAGTCTGAGAAAAGGCCCTCAAAGTAGCGGTAACTAACTGTTGTTTTACAGAAGGAAAAAATGCAAAATGCATGAGTAAACCTCATTCTTCTGACTTTTGCTCCAAGTGTGTAGGCACCATCTTTGATTATTGAATCCATCCCTCTGTGAGACATCCATGCGCTGCATTCATCTGACAGAACGATGAACACGCTTTCATGCTGAATGTTTAAGTTGATCAGATTATTGGACTGAGGGCAGACATTAAAACATTTTGTTCAAGTCTTCCTGCCAAGACATTCACTCACAATGGCGGAAGCCAGTGACTCAGACAGCGAGTGTGTGTTTATCCATCAAGAGAAAGCTGAATTTCTAATCGTCTAGACTTGTAACTTTCTTTTTTTTTTCTTTTCAAACTGAAAAAGTGAGGCTAGGGCTGTTCGATTAATCGATTTTAAATCGTAATCGCGATTATGTAATTAGAACGATGTTAAAACGTGAAACTCGTAAAATCGATTTTTCACTTTTTTTTTTTTTTTTTAAATTTTTAAACTTTTTTTTTTTTTTTTTTTACCTTGTCTGCACACATATTAATGATTGATACCATAGTGCCCCGTCGGAGAGGCTCTTTAGTGTAGGAGGGGGCGTTGTAACAGCCACCGGGCATCCCTCAAGCCAGATGCGGTAGACCGGCTCGTGTTCCTTGCAAAAAACTTGCAAATGTGAACAGCAAATGTAATGACTGACATTACACACCTCTACCTCCTTCATGGGTTGCATTATTATTTAGCATGCAAAGACCCAGTTTAGTTTAATTAGAAAATGTCTTGTTTTATTTAATTGGAAATATAACTTACTGTATGTTTACAAGTGCTGATTTGCAGTTTTTTTTTTCCAGAGATAAAACTTTTTTTCAACTTATTTTACAGAGCTTTGCACTTTATTCATTAATTTTTGGTTTAATAAGAGCAAAGTTTGCACTTAAAGCCCAATGGGGCAAATGTTCAATAAAAAAACAGCATATTTGAAATCATTTCTTTGCCTTTTGTCAATTCACAAAATAATCGTAATCGTTATCGAAAATCGGATTTTGAGAGAAAAAAATCGATATTTTATTTTTGGGCAAAATCGAACAGCCCTAAGTGAGGCTCTAAGATTACTTCTGGACAGCTACTGAGGTGCTGCAGGTCAGCGGCAAAGCAGAGATGTGTGAGAAAGCTCTGCTATCAAAAGGCTACTTTGTCTCAGTGTGAGATGATTACCGCCATGTGGAGTGCAATGATTATTCCAGCCTGTGTGACCCGCCGGGCTGTCGGTTCAAATCCTTCACCTGACCCGTAGAGGTTGTGCTCAGACCAGCTCCTCTGGCGTTTGCACCCGTTGACACTCACTGCTGGGGGAAGGTGTGTGATAGCAGGTCTGAATTGAGCGTTGGTGGGATCCATGCTTCCCGGTGGCCGGTCTGAGCCCTCGGGCTAAGCAGTCGCGACGGGGCGCTGGAAATGAATAAAAAACGGCCAAGCCGTCACCACAAACAGATTGTGTCATTGTTTGTCATTGTAATGTGCCGGAGCCAGTGTGGCCCCGGCTGGTGGGGGGGATTAGGCTGACACAGCAGCGCGGTCGTATCCCCGATCGCTCCACACACACACCCTGAAAAACACCCGCCCCTGGGCCGTATATCCAAACGGATGACATCAGCTTTCCCCTAATCTCTCTATATCTCTGCCATCTATTCCATTTCCTCCTCCTCTCTCTCTTCAACGTGCTCATTATCGTCCGTCTGTGTAGGTGTGAATGGTGTCCTGTGATGCAAAGAAACATCCTGCAAAGAAAATGTATTTTTTCTTCCTTTTTTTGTGGATCCATCTTGATTAAAGGTGTCGTCAGCTTCATTTCAACGTACTCCATCTCCTGCAAACATGTCGGTTCTGATCCTCATGGAAGTGGCGATGCAAAGCAAGTCCTAAAGATACCTGTAGATGGAGAAGAGAGAGACTTTGAGGAAGCTCTGAAAGTGTTGACTCTGATCATTACGTGGGAGAGACTGGCGCTGTTTCCTTCTCAATGACAACAGGTTTCATGATGACATCCCTGTGTAGGGGTAGGTTGTTCTCACTTGTGTGTTTATCTTGTCTGCGTTGATTTTTTTAGCGCGATTGGAAAGCCTTACAAAAACTCACAAGAGTTTGCATTCTGAATGTCAGCCTTATTTGTGTCATCGTGGGGAAGTCGGAGCCAACGATGTGTTTTGATAAAGTTTTAAATCAACACCAAGGGAAAGTAGATCCGTCAGGAAATCTGGAGTGTTTGACAGCTTCACTTTTGGTCACTTTGTACTTCTTCCAGAAGAGCTGATTCCTGTTCAAGCTTGTTTTTAACATTATTGATTAATGAAAAAGCTTAAAAAGTTTCCAAAAGTTGGAAGTAATATTCTAACTTTTGTTAGCTTTTTAAACTTTTCAGGGCAGGACAAGTGATAAGAAATGAATTTTGTCAGCTTGACATATTTGACTGCTTTGGTCTGTGTTTGCCTATGTGGGACGGATTCAATTTGCAAAGCAACCTGGTGGCTGCTCTGACTTTCCAACAGCCTGTTACCTGCTGACTAGAGAAGCTGTGCTGCGTTTGTCTGCAGACTACTGATGTGTGTCGAGTTACTGTTGTAGTCAGCTGCTTAGCTTGCAACAGATGCTCATGGCAAACACTGCTTAGTTTAAATACAAGACACTAAATATAACGCCACTCTGTGAGAAACGTCAAGGCTAGAAAGAAACAAAACTGCCACAGCAGATCATTGTGTTCTGCATATTGATTTTGCATTAGGAATGGGTGATATTTTTACCGTTCACGATAAACCGTCAAAAAAGTTCCGTGCGATAAACGATAAATTGAGGAATGAGAAAGAAAGAAAGAAAGAAAGAAAAGAAAGAAAGAAAGAAAGAAAAGAAAGAAAGAAAGAAAGAAAGAAAGAAAGAAAGAAAGAAAGAAAGAAAGAAAGAAAGAAAGAAAGAAAAGAAAGAAAGAAAGAAAGAAAAGAAAGAAAGAAAGAAAGAAAGAAAGAAATGAGCCTGAAAGAAAGAAAGAAAGAAAGAAGAAAGAAAGAAAGAAAGAAAGAAAGAAAGAAAGAAAGAAAGAAAGAAAGAAAGAAAGAAAAGAAAGAAAGAAAGAAAGAAAAGAAAGAAAGAAAGAAAAGAAAGAAAGAAAGAAAGAAAGAAAGAAAGAAATGAGCCTGAAAGAAAGAAAGAAAGAAAGAAAGAAAGAAAGAAAGAAGAAAGAAAGAAAGAAAGAAAGAAAGAAAGAAAGAAAGAAAGAAAAGAAAGAAAGAAAGAAAGAAAAGAAAGAAAGAAAGAAAGAAAGAAAAGAAAGAAAGAAGAAAGAAAGAAAGAAAGAAAGAAAGAAAGAAAGAGAAATATTTCCCGTTGATGACACTTTTTGTATTGGTATTTTTTTTATCGTTATTGGGTTAAATGCCAGCAATTAATCGTGATAAATTTTTTTGTCCCATACCGCCCATTCCCTATTTTGCATAGGTTTGTCTCATATGCCCTTCTTGACTAAATCACTGAGGCAATGTGGGGTTCAGCGTGCTGCACAGGGGACACTTTGATAAGTCTTGCAGGAGAGAAAGCCACCTGTGTCTCAGCCACCCTGGAGCTGAGTGGCTGAATAAAGCTGTTAAATAAGACTACACTGTTGATTTGTAGCCATGAAGGGAGTTTCCCATGACCGCTAGAATCACACCAAACCTAAATATTGCAAATTAAAACGCACAGAATTCTAAAAAATGTTTAAATGTCGCAAAAATCTTTTTACGCCTTCATGAGGGTTTTTTTTTAGATGTATCGAGAGCCCAGCTAGGGCAAAGGTCACTTTTTTTCCTCATTCACCCGTCTCCAGCCTCGCTGGAGTGATCGCCTTCGTCTTCATCTTTTGTTGACTGTTTTTCACGACAGCTGTAACAGCAGTCCCAATAATCTGGAGTCAAAGAAGAAATGCAATTTGAGCTTGTTTAATTCACTAAAATACTTCCTTTTCCTACCAATGAGGTTCTTAAACATCCGTACAAACATTTTCAGAAAATGTAGTGCTTTATGAAATCAACGTATGCATTTGATGCATAATTTATTTGTAATGATACACATTTTGAGTGTTACATCTAACTCAAGTGATCAAATCAATCAGATCTTAAGCTGCTTTTCTTTGTCTTCTCACATACGCTTGTGTGAACAATATCAAATAGGGCTGGGGGAAATGGCCTTTTATTAATATCTCTATATTTTTAGGCCATGTCACGATACACGATATATATCTCGATATTTTGCCTTAGCCTTGAATTAACACTTTGATGCTACAATCACACCAGTATGATGATTCTATATGTCTACATTAAAACATTCTTGTTCATACTGCATTAATAAATGCTAATTATAAACTTTCATGCAAAAAGGGGGAAATCACAACTTAGTCAAACAAACGAGACTGACGTATGTAACTGGGTGCACTTGTTTTATCTCTCTGAGAAGGAGAGACGAGATGAGAAAGAGTGAGATAAGCCTGTCATTTAATGCCCGTGGCTAAAAGCAAATGCGTGACAATGTATACTCAAATATTCACGATATAGTCATTTTGTACATCGCACAGAGTAGAAGCCGCGATACATCGAGTATACTCGATATATCGCCCAGCCCTAATACCAAATTAAGTTTATGAAATCTTGGCCCAGAGTTTTTGGTGGAGCAGAAACTATTATTACTTTATGTCTCAATCAGTGAGAAGAGGCCGTCGTCAGACAAGAAACGGATGCTCAGGGAATATTTTGGTAAATGCAGAAAGTAAAAGTGGGGTTTATTTTTAAATATAAGAAGGCAAGCAGTTATCTTATCGTTTCTCTCCTGCTGCTTTTTGTCCCTTCTTTATATTTCCCCATTTTCCAGCGTTATATCTGTTTATCAGCCAGCCTGTCTTCCTCCCCGCTCTCCTTGGGAGTAGGATGGGGTCATCAATATCCCCGGTCGCGTTCTAGTCAGTCCACCTAGCACCTCCTGGAGGGCAGAACTATTAATGGGATTCAGGCAGAGCCGGCAGAGGGCCAGCGGGCCGGGGAGTGCGGCTCAGTGTCTGGCTTTCTCCAATCTATCCCACATTACTGGCTGTCAATAAGCAGCAGAGCAACACACTCATTCTCACTGAACTTGAATGAACCTGAAAATCTCATTTAGTGAGCTGTAGCACAAAAATTACAGATCTTTGGTCGAGATCCAAGAGTGATGTGTTTTCTTTTTCCTTTTTTTTTTTTTTTTCTGTCTGCACTTTGCCAGACCACCAAAAACATTCAATATTAGAGAGCAGAGCAGAGACGGCGGCTCAAAGAAAACAGCAGCACAAAAACAGCCGTCCCTGCTCAATATACTTTATTAATGCTTCAATGAGACGCAGTCAGAGCTTTATTAAGATCATGAGTAAAAATACTGAATTAGTACATCGCTGCATTTGCCGTCCATAAAAGCAAAGTGCAGAGAAAGCAGCTTTCCGTTGTGCAGTTCGCTGCCCCCCATCAGTCCATTTGCCCAGAGGCGGCAGGCGGGCGCTGAATGGGAAACTAATCCATCTCTCTAATGCAAGGGCATTACAGCTGCCCGTCACTTCCTAATTGGCTAATGGCAAGATTAAAACTGTTACAATGGGCCGTGCTGACACCGTCTTGGCCATTTGCACCAGGGGGCTTTAGGGTGTGAAAGGGCGCGACCCGCCTGACACATCCACCCTCAGGCTTTTCTCCACCAAACTGGCCTTTTGTTGCTTTCGCGAGGAAAAGTCATGGAGCGCACTTCTGAAGGCTTTAAGGCTCCAGACTGATAATCCTGTCTTTAATCCCAACCTTTTAACACCAGCAGATCCACCTGAACTTGATAGTGTTGAAGAACAGCATAATTAAGAGAGATTTCAGCCGCTGCTGTTGCAACGTTCCTCCGGTGAATGTGAGCAGCAGTTTGGACACCGTGAGAATGAATGAACCACAACACATGAAAGCAGGTTTTAGGATGTTAAATTTGAGAAGATGAAACCAGCAAGAGGGAAATAGAAGAAGTACTATAATTTAAAATGGCACAAAGGATGTTTTGCTGTTTTAGCTCCACAAGCGTGGAGGTTAAGATGCTTTCAAGTCACTGTATGTAATTTAGTCTTGTTCATTCTCTTGCTCGATCAGTCTTTCATTTTCTCTTCCTTCATTACTTCCTTGAGTCTCTCAAGCTTCCCATAGAGGTCTGATGAGATCTGCTTGTTCCACGTCCACTTTCAAACCGTGCATTCACAGCAATTCCACAAAAACATAATAAATGTGTTTTCATTCGCCATCTCCAGCCTCTCTGGATGTGAGATCCCAATATTCCCAATAATCTGGAGTCAAAGAAGAAATGCAACTTGAGCTTGTTTAATTCACTAAAATACTTCCTTTTCTTACCAATAAGGTTCTTAAACATCCATGCAAACATTTTCCGAAAATTTAGTGCTTTATGAAATCAACATATACATTTGATGCATCGTGTATTTGTAATGATGCACATTTTGAGTGTTACATCCAACTCACATGATCAACTTAAATAGATCTTAAGCTGCTTTTTTTGGTCTTCTCACATACACCTGTTGAACCTGTGATTATCATTATTAGTTTTCTTACTTGAAATATTTAGTTGCAGTTTTTTTGTCAGTTTTTGTCAGTTTTTTGTGCAATACCAGATTAAGTTTATGAAATCTTCACCTACAGTTTTTGGGGGAGCAGAAACTATTATTACTTTATGTCTCAAGCAGTGAGAAGAGGCCATCGTAAGACGAGAAGAAACGGATGCTCAGGGAATATTTTGGTAAATGCAATAATTTAGTCTTATTCAGTCTCTTGCTTGATCCGTCTTTAATTTTCTCCTCCTTCATTACTTCCTTGAGTCTCTCAAGCCTCTTATAGCAGTCTGATGAGATCTGCTTGTTCCACGTCCACTTTCAAATCAACAATTCCACAAAGGCATAATAAATATGTGTTTTCACAATGCAATAAGGTGTCCAGCAATCTGGAGTCAGCATGTAATGTTTCTGGTAACTGCTTTATTCAGTCAGGACTGATTAAAAACTACATAAAATAAAAAAAAAACATGACGTTTCTACCTGATTGATGCATTCAGGGAAACACAACAGCGCTGTCCTTGGTTTCACCGCCGCTGCTGATGTTCACGGCGCTCAGTCAGCTGCAGGAGGTGAACGTGGTGTTGGCGCGAGCCGGCGATGACCAGCAGCTGCTCTTCCCGTGCCTTGCTAAGCACAGTAATGGGGTGCATTTAGCACCTCAGTTCAGGTGCCAAAGTTGGTAGAATGGCCAGTCCAGCTGGTCTCTGCCTCTCTGACCAACCTGGCGGTATTTGTTTTTGTATTTATGTCGTTCCTAAACTTTGATAGTTGTTCTGACTGCAGGCCGGCTGAACGCCAGCGGCCAACGGACCTCCAGCCGACCTAGTGCTGGGCGATATATCAAGATTTTAATATATATCGATATATTTTCAAACGCGATATGGTACGAGACAATATCGTTTATATCAATATAGCTTTTTTTTTTTTTTTTTTTTTTATGATTTTGATATAGCTTATTTTGTGACAAATTGACTTGAATGTTTTATTTGAGATTTGCACAAATGTTTTGTTATTTGCAACTGTCAACCTCAGTGGAAAAGTCTGCCTGTTACTGTCTACATTGTATTAATTGCACAGTATATTTTAATTTAATTGTTATGCAGGAAAGGGATATTTGTTTTATTTTATTCAAGAAGCATTTTTATTCTATATATGCAGGCAGTTTATTTTTATTTCATTTGTTTTATACATTTTAATATTGTGCAGACCTCTGTTAATAAAGGAACCTGTGTGACATTTGGCACGAGGCTTTGTATTAAAACTGACTGTTTTTTTAAGGGTTTGCCTCAGAAAAAAATGAAGCTAACAGAGATGCTATGCTATAATGCTTCGGGGGAAACCCCAATTATGGCACAGAAAAAATATCGATATATATCGAGTATCGCCATTTAGCTAGAAAATATCGAGATATGACTTTTGGTCCATATCGCCCAGCCCTAAGTCGACCGGCCAGACCCTCTCCGTCCATCGCTGTGATGGACTGATTTCACCGTCTTCGTGAAGTTTGCAGCCGCTCTTGCAGCCCTGCTGTTTCACACAACACCCGTTTCACCCCCGTTATCTCTCTCTTAAGACCTTCCGAGGCGAAACAGAGGTGTAACAGCCACACAAAGACATGTTAATGTTGTTTCGCCTCTGTGCTGTTCACGCAGCACAGCAGGAGAGACCGGCGTCGTCAGAGGGGGAGCAATCCGGCTGCATGAATGAGGCTGTAGTCACTTCTGCTCTGATGTCAGCTCTCCCCGGATGTGAGTGGGAATATTTTCTCAAATTAAAATCAGAAAGATAAGGGCCATTTTTTCCTCCTCGTGCCTCCTTCTGTTCCTTTCTTCACTGAAATGCCACACGCTTGCCTTTAAAACCATGAAATGTTCTTAAACCATATCTCTGGTTATTAGTCAGGCGTTACCTTCTTTTTTAATTCTCCTCTTTATTCAGGAACATGACTGCTCGCATTCAGCCAAATCAAGTCCTTTTTGTCTCACCTTGTAGTTTTGTTCCACTTCACCATCTCATTAGAAAGTGGTCGGAGACATCCTTTGTCCTGGTGTCAGAAAACCACAGCGTGGCCCTTGTCCACGATGCGCCGTGATGTTCTCTGGATGGCAAATCCATTGTCTGGGTGCCCCGTCGAGGCGTACTTGATTTCTAATCGAGTCAGGTTCACACTGTGCCGAGGGTGAAGAGATTTTACACTTTCATGTGTAACTGTGAATCAGAGGTCATATGTTTAATCTAATGTATTTTATTAAAGCTTTGAGCGATATTAATGCATTCTGAATGAGCACGAGTGCAGGTGTGAGCCCCCCTTGCAGCCGTTAGCCATGACGGGAACGTCTGGTCACGGTGCACGAGCCGGAGCTGAACTTTAGCAGGACGATGGGTGTTGACTGCAGAAACTGCTCCCACTGCAATTTAAACTGCTCTTGTCCATTTCTGTTTTCATTCACCTGCATTCTCCTGCTAGCGGCATTCACTCCACCTCCAAAGTCTTAAAAAGCCTTTTTTTGTCTTTTTTTCAGTGCTGCTTTCTGTCTCATTTATTTTCTTTCTTTCTTCGTGATCCCAGGAAAGGACGGGTGACCTGCCGCTTACTTGTGCATTTTTCACTGCCATCGTATTTTTAGTTTGCTCTGAAATCTTTGAAGACTCTCACAATCCCTAAAGCATAGAGGAAAATTCATACATTTGTTTAGTAGTGCACAGAAGTTGTACGGAAGAACCCTTTGGTGTATGAATTAATCATCGATCATCCTGTTGTATCACTTTACAGCCCCGCTGAACTCTTTCATGCATTATCATGCTTTAATTATAAAGTATATCACAAGGTCAAACTGTGTTCATTCATCTGTTGGTCTCCATTCCATTCTTTTCTCTCCTTGTAAAGGACTTTATTCTTTTCTTCTTGCCTTCTTGCCTCTGTGTTCAGTCAATTAATTACTCAGCATCATCTAATCAGCCATACCGGATAGATGATCTTTTCTCTGCCGGTTTGTCTGCATAAGAGGATTTCTTTGGGAAAGTTTTTTTTAGTTTAGTTTAGTTCATTGGTCCTTTCAATTTACACAACACAAATAACCCAAAGCCATCAGTGTTATACAAAAATATATATATTTTTTTTTGCGTATATATACAAGTACGGAAGAGTATTAGTGCCAGGCAGGAGGAAAATAAAAATAAAAAAGTCGAAATGTCGAGAAAAAAGTCGAAATGTCGAGATTAATGTTGAAATATAATTTTGAGAAAAAAGTTGAAATGTTGAGAATTTTTGACTTTATTCTTGAAATTGTATTTCAACATTAATCTCGACATTTCGACTTTTTTCGCGAAATTGTATTTCAACATTAATCTCGACATTTCGACTTTTTTCTCGACATTTCAACTTTTTTTCTTGAAATTGTATTTCAACATTGTATTTTAACATTTTTTTCTAATATAAAAAAAAAAAAATCTTTCCCTCTCAAATAGTTTTTCTCCTGCATGGCCATAATACTCTTCTGCAATACAAGTCATCCTTTTTGACCATGCTTCTTTTTTATCTAATATCCATCCTTTGCCTGTTTTTGTTCCCTCTCTCTCCCTTTGCAAGACTTTCACTTAATAATGACTCTTATTATTTCTATAAACTCATAAATAAAATGATTGCACCTGTTTTCATTTCAAACATTAAAACATGTTTGCAGAAAATAGCTGGATCTATTTTTAGTCGTGTGTCCTGCACTCCTGAATTGGCCCAGAAAGACATCTGGAGGGATTTCGAGTCTCCTTTTTAAAAATGACAAAAATGACAAACACAAGATATAACTAACCCAAATAAGCCTACCGGACTTATTAAGGACATAATATCATACTTAAGAGCAGTTGCTTTATTTTCCCAGCTAAACGGAAACGTGACCCATATGCAGTGTGTTGAAAATTGATCTGCTTTGTGACCGCCTCCTTTAAAAAATCGTCACCGCGGAGAAGTCCCCGCCAGAAGATGCTGCTAAATATAGCTGCAACATCAAAGGTCCTCTTTTTGAATGTGTGTGCATGCTGCTCAGTCAGTAGCTCTACCTAAGGGGGGGGGTGCAATCAAGAAGCGCGTCAATAGAGGTGTGACAAACACACACACACAAACAGTTTCAATTACTGTTGTTGGTTTTTTGTGCTCCCTGCAAATCATTTGCTCCTCCGAGCTCCATCACATCACTGCGGCTTGTTTTAACTGGAAGGTTGGGACTTTTCTGCACGGGATGGCTCTGTGCTCGACCATCTGTCGGGGTCATGTGTTTGAGAAATAAACCGGCTCTCCTCGTAAACTGCTGCAGTCACCAAGCAAGCAACTTTTGTCAGATTTTCTCTTCTTTTTCGGGTGTGTTTTGCGTACCGTTTTGGCGTGAGTTTAGCGTCTGATGCCCTTACTTACAAAAACCTCCCCATTTATCCAGGAAGTACGTCAGGTTGTGAGGTTCGGTGTCCTGTCTCAGGGTTGTGTGACACTTGATGGGTCCATCACAGCTGCATCACCATCAGACAAAAAGGATCATGCAGCCTGTTTGTTTTACCATAAATTCAAACGACTATTTAACATAAAAACAAGGTTTACACAAAGCTTGATTATCACCTAATTTGAATTTATTTCGGTGGATCATGAAGATGCTGGTTTGAATTAATCTAAATCTTAAATAACAATCATTGCATTTCATTTATGGGTCTTATTGGTCATCTTCTGCCTTAATTTGACAAGAAAAACAGATATAAAAGCAGGATAGAACCACAGGAATGTTGAAATGGTTAAATAAGATTCTTCTGATCCTGATCCAACTCTGTTTAAACTTCATTTGACAAAGATGTAACTAACTCTATGTAGCTAAGCTTTGCCTAAATGTTAGTTTTGGATCATTAGTGGACAATAATCACACATTTGAAGCTGCTCTGTGACACTTGTGTCCTTATTGTCTCACTAGAACACAAAAGCATCCCGGGAATTATTCATGGACTCACCCTACACCCAGATTTGTATTTACAGATGGTTTGCTGAGTGTTTATCGCAGATATTCATCATCTTGTTATTTCTGTTTTGTCTTATCTCTGAGTTATGACTTTATTATCAGGCACTTAGAAATAAGAATGCCTTATTGTGTACGTTCATGTTTATATGCATGTGGACTGGGAAGGTCAGATACTGTCACTCCAGACACGTTTGGGTACGTTCTTTCATGTCAGCTGTGAACGAGTGCTGGTCGCTTCTGATCGGAAGTCGTAGGATGCATTTTAATGCCAGATCTGGACAGGGTCTTATTTTTAATGATTTCATTCCCTGATTGTTGTGTGATTTAAGAAAATCTTGGACTTGGGGATGGAGTTATTGTAGGTTTTGGAGAAGTGTCATCCCAGGAAAAAAATTATTGGAAAAGGACTTTCAAGTTGGAATGAAAAGCTTAAAAAATGTCAAAACACGGAGTCTGAAAGTCCAAGATTTGATGGATGATTGATTGGCTGAAACCGAACACAGGATTTGCACATCAGGGCGGTGTTATACTTGATCCTAGTGGCTGTGCTTCAAATGAGGACAGTGTTATCCACTTTTGGATCACTTTTTCCCTCTCGAGACGTTTGCAGCGTTGCTCTTGTTTGCATGTATAATAGTCTCTTAACGCATGAATTTAAAGTGATTAGGAGATATTTTCAAACCCATATCCAGTTAGTGGATGACTTTTGTACCGTTTTAGAAGAAATGCAGTGCAAACATCTCCAGCAGCCAGTTCATGAAGCCACAAGTACATTCCAGCCGTTAGGAATGGGCGATATTTTACCGTTCACGATAAACCGTCAAAAAAAATCCTCACGATAAGAATTTGTCATCTCGCGGTAAAAACGATAAATTCCTGTTGATGTTTTTGTGTAAAACTGATTTATGGTTCTGTGTTAAATCCACGCACAACATACGTGAAGGAAGGAAGGAAGGAAGGAAGGAAGGAAGGAAGGAAGGAAGGAAGGAAGGAAGGAAGGAAGGAAGGAAGGAAGGAAGGAAGGAAGGAAGGAAGGAAGGAAGGAAGGAAGGAAGGAAGGAAGGAAGGAAGGAAGGAAGGAAGGAAGGAAGGAAGGAAGGAAGGAAGGAAGGAAGGAAGGAAGGAAAGAAGGAGAGAGCAGGAGGAAAGAAGGAGAGAGCAGGAGGAAGGAAGGAAGGAAGGAAGGAAGGAAGGAAGGAAGGAAGGAAGGAAGGAAGGAAGGAAGGAAGGAAGGAAGGAAGGAAGGAAGGAAGGAAGGAAGGAAGGAAGGAAGGAGCCTGAAAGAAAGAAAGAAAGAAAGAAAGAAAGAAAGAAAGAAAGAAAGAAAGAAAGAAAGAAAGAAAGAAAGAAAGAAAGAAAGAAAGAAAGAAAGAAAGAAAGAAAGAAAGAAAGAAAGAAAGAAAGAAAGAAAGAAAGAAAGAAAGAAAGGATAAATTCCTGTTGATGACGTTTTTGTGTAACAGACATGGCGGATCTGAGAGCGAGATAGATTTATAGTTACAAAGGTGGAGTTGAATTGGTATTTTTTTATCGTCATTTTTATCGTTACCGGGATAAATGCCAGAAATTATCGTGATACATTTTTTAGTCCATACCGCCCATCCCTACCAGCCGTTCATTTCTTTCTACGGGAGTTAGGAAGACTAGAGCCAGCAGATCCGATCAACGACCCATTTCACCCTCTCTGACTCTTAGGTGCACCCTCTTACCCCATTCCTCGAAGTAAGGAGTTCTGTTGGTTCGCTTAAAATTTTGTGCAATAATCAGCGTTTCTGGAAATACTTTTGGCTCCTCGTTGCCCACAAGTAATACAAGTGCTAGGCTTCCCCTGGCAGAACTTTACACTTGCTGCATTGATATTGGAGCATTCTCAGCTGGCTTTATTTAGAGAACTAATCCCCCCCCCCCGCCCCCCCCCCTCCTCCTCCACCAGTGGTGATCAGAGCCACATTGTTTCACTTTCAGCTTTAACACACACAGATGGATGCTATATAAGCCGTGGTGTGGGTCTAACAAGTGTGTTTTACGGGCTCTGCTTTTAGTGTGAACCTTGCTGGGAGATGTGAAAACCCATTCTCCACCTCAGGGATTGAGTGCTGGATGTTATCACAGCTGGGATCACTTTTAACAAGTCTAATTAGGACACGGCTACGAGGAAGTATTTAGGAAGTCGTTTGTGGCGGCAGTTTAACATTGTAAACACTTTCACACACTGGGTTTTAGTAGCCGGGGCAGAAATAATTGTCATGTCAGTGAACTTGTCTTGAAATACTGCTGGTACCGCGGTGGAGTGCTGTCGTAATCGTCCCCGTGTTCAGCCCGGTCTTCACGGGGTTGTCAGCGCCATGTGAATCGACTTGATTTCACCTGTTGGCGTTGGAATTGCATCACTTGGCCTCCAAATGTTTGTCTCTCCTCCCCCAGCCGAAAGCAAATTGCTCAAATGTTATCTCAGCACTTCAGGAGCAAAAGGAGACAAAGGTGGAAAAAGGACACTTGATAAATGGAGCTGAGGCGGGGTCAGTGTGTTTCAGCCCCGATTTGTCAGCCCCTTGTCTTTGTTTAAAGTTTTTCTCTTGACGGTTCTTTCTTTTCCACCCTGCAGGCACCACCAGGCAGCCCAAGGAGGGAGAGGTCCCGGGGGTGGATTACAATTTTGTGACTGTTGACCGGTTTATGGAATTGGAGAAAAGCGGAGCCTTGCTGGAGAGCGGAACGTACGAAGGTAATGATCGTAGCTCGGCCCGACGGCATCCGCGATTGTCGTCGGTCGTCTTTTGAGATATTTTCAATCCCCCCTCAGAAATGTTATGCTTCGGTGTGACAGAGCGACTGAGTGGCAGCACTTTGGATGAAGTAGGAGATCAGGCTTATCATTCCACATCTTCACAAGTGCGTTTCCATCTCTCCGTCTTTTAGAGGAGAAGTGTCATCAGTCATGATGGACACTCAAAGGAGTCTCGCATAAATTCTGAATTGAGAAAAGCCAGCACACACACAAATACACACACACACACACACACACAGAGCCGCCTGGGACATTTGTGAGGCCCTGTGCGAAATGGTGGGGGGGGGGCCCGCAAAATTTTTGGGTTTTTCGGGTCGGATTGAGTGTCTTTATGTGCAATTTTAACTCTCCAATTATCAAAATACTGGATACCTTCCCCTGCCTCATCATCATCTCTTGCCTCGACGCGGGGGCCCCACGGCTGCTTGAGACCCGGTTGGATCGGTGATTTTTGTAACAAATTTATCAAACGAGCCTTTCAGAGAGGCATTAAACTCTTCCATTTTCTTTAGTTTTTTTTCTTTTTTCATCCCCTGATGGAAATTTCCTGAATCTGTCTCGTTCTCTCGACATTGTGTGACAGTTTGTTCCAACTCCACCCGTCTGGATCAGAGCAGCTTGTGTCTGCGCTTGGTCTGATCAGTTGTATTGAACAACAGACACATATATTTATTGATATGCACAGACTAGTACACATTTAGGTCTGTAATGGAACGTGTCTGTTGATATTTATAAGGGAAAAAACGAAAAACAAAAACGAAAAAAAAAATAAAAAATTGAAAAAAAAAAAAAAAAACGGCCCATAGCGCGAGGCCCCTTGGGGCGCGAGGCCCCGTGCGGTCGCACGGTTCGCACACCCCTTGCGGCGGCTCTGCACACACAGCCGTGTACTGTCTTCAAGTTGGCCGTCTCCTGAAACTCAGTCCCGGCTGCAGCTCTTCACTTTCCTAATCAAAGCAAACAGGCACATTCTGTCCTCTCTCCTGTGGTCAGGCAGGCCCGAGGATTGGATTTTAAACTACTCACAAAGCTGCTGCAACTATCCGGCTGACCACCCCCAGGCCTCAGGAGACCCCGGCCTTTATATAGGTAACACACGGCAGCCGGCTTTTCCTTCTCCGAGCTGGCAATCCTGGACGGAGGAGGGAGTTTAGATTGTGTTAGATCTTCTTTGGTGATGGGATCTTCTTTTCACGTGATGCCGGGGGGGATTTTCTGCCTCGGCCGATTGATCGTCGCAGTTTTTTCTTTTTTTTCCAGTTTAAAATTTAGTGGCCAATTAGATATAGAAGAACAGGAGAAAAAACTTTTTCAGGGAAAGAGTTACACTAGGAAAGATTTGTTATCTTAAAGAGCCGGAAATGTTCATTTCAGTTCTTTCTATGTTTCTTTAAAAAATAACTGAATGTTTGACATCCCATCGCTTCACTCAGTCTTCATCTAATCATGTGACTCAGGGAGCAGCTTTTTTACTTGTTAATTTCTCCGTTTACAACCTTTATTATAATTACTTCCCTCTTTGCTGGCTGGTAGCCAAAAGCAGCAGGAACTTTTCTCCTGGATCTGGGCTCCTTGCAGAGATCATTACCTCAACCCCACCGACATCTCCACTCGCAGGAAGCAGGAGCTAAACAGAGCAGATATTTTACTCCAGAAGCAGCACCTGCAGGGAGGTAAAAGTTTTAAGATAACCAGAAACAGTACTGATTGCTCAAGTATTCCCATCCTTCGATTTTCCACCTTTACAGTACAGTATGTCTCGGGCGTCTCAGGTTTAATCAAAACAGGTGCTCATTAAATCTGTTGATTTCAAGTTCTGCTGCAAGAATCGTTACTACTATTTTTAAACACCACATTCAGTGTGTTTAAATGATAATAGAAGATTTAGGAAATTTAGCACAAATCAGAATGTATTTCAATAATTCAGGTTTTAAATCTGTAAAAGAAAAAAAGGGAACCTGAACAGCTTCCATCAAGTGAAGTTCTGTTTGACACATCTAACTTTGCAGCTGCCACCCTTGAATGACTTCTTATGGTGACACAACATCCCTCCATCCATCATCTCTACTCACTTACTGCTCTTTAGTGGCACCAGGGTCAGGTGTGCATCCTGGACAGGTCACCGGTCCACCGCCGGGCGTAACACAACATGATGTGAGAAATCTGTGAATCAACGAGGATTTTCAGAAAAAAACACCTCACTTCATTTACTATCTAATCTTGTGTGAATGGCAAATATCATTCATACAAGATGCTTTTCTCCGACACTTTCACAGACCTGTCTGAGGGGAGTAGTGAGGAGAGCCTAAATGTTACCAGCGCTCCTTTCAGAGTCAAGACCCTGATTATTAAACACTTAAACCGCACAGCAGGACCAGTCAGAAATGCTGTTAACGTCAAATTAAAACTAGACAACGTTCAGGAACATGTGGCATTCTCTTTATTCTGAAGCTGAGTGTCCGCGACTGTCGTTTATTTGTTTATTTATTAGGATCCCCATTAGCCATCACTCCGTTGTGGGAGTAATGGCTATCCTTCTTGGGCTCCTCACACAGGACACAATTATATACATAATAAAAACATACAGAATAATAAGTATAGAATTATACATGGTAGTAACACAGAAAAAACTACAATATTTAAATAATTTACCACAGTGTCGACTACTAATTACAATTGGAAAAGATTGTTAAAACCTGTTTTCAAATGTGTCACTAATATCAGTTTTTTCCACGCCCCATGCCACGCCCCCTACGCCAGATCAGGGCCAAAAGTCTGAAACTGAAAAAAAGATGTGAAACTGAAAAAAAAAAAATTGAAACTGTAAAAAAATAAGTTCATGATCAAAACTTGAATTTTCAGGTTCAAATCTTAGTTTTTCAATTACAATTTCATTTTCAAATTAGCAAAACTTTTGCTAACTTTGGCCTTAATTTGGCTCCATATTTTCACATCAACTCAATACCTAGGCTTATGAAACCAAAAAACAGCAAAAACAAAAGCTCGTCCGTCTCTTCTGTCCTCAATCTGGATCCAAACTGGTCAGAGCTGCAGGACTGAGAGCAGAAATCTGATGTAGAAATCCACGTTTCGTGATATGACCAGTCTTGTGTGGCCCTGCTGCATCGGCCCTGAATCAGGAGAGGCTGAGACTGATGAGCTTGGAGTCGGCAGCTCTGACGCTCTTCTGCACCACAACTCTCTGATGGCCGTTGTTCTTTACCAAACTCTCTCCAAGCACGGATGAGCGCTGAAATCAGTTTTATTTTCTACAAAAGATTCCAGTTTATTAAACACATGTAATCCGGTTATTTAGACACTTCTGCTGGGTGTTTCAAGAATTTTACCGTAGATGACGCCGTCAGCGTCACATTCTTGAATATGTTGTCATTCCTGTTTCCTGTCTTCTCTCTTATCAAATGTGTTGTATTCCCAAAACAGTAGCTGGTTTGATGAATTGTGGTGATTATCTGTCTGTGAAACTCTGCAATGTGTGCTTTTTTTTAAGTTACTGCACTGGCCTCTGCTGTGATTGAGAGCCAACAAGTATTACTGCCAATCCTATAGGTGAATAGTGTACTAGCGACCAGCACGTCAGACGTGCTCAGACAGACTCTCTTACTGCTAAATCAGTGGGTTCCTCCCATCCTCTGTCTGAAAGAGCTATTACATTTGTTTTTCTTAAGTTTTAAGAAAAACTTTGAGTTGTGGTATCTGAGACTTCTTCTTTATCTTTTAAGGTGGTTGTATCCATTAGATTCAAGTTTATTTTAGCAGTACACGTCATAAATACATGGCAGTGAAATGCAGTCAGCCTGCAACCAGAAGTGGGGAATGTATGCAATAATAGAATTAGAGTTAGGAATTATCATAAGTGCTCCGTACAACATGAAGAGGCAGTGGAAAATATGAAAAGTACCAACCGTAGTGCAGTACATATATGTACAATATGCTAAATATGTACCTGTACTTTATGCGTACTATCACATGGCAATTTCCCACTAGTACATACTCAGCTCTCCTCATCTCAGCTCGGCTCGACTCAACTCGGCCTGGTTTCTTTCCATAACAATTCAGCACCTGGAGCAGAAGTAGGAGGTTGGAGCGAAGCTGCTGTGACGTATTTGATTGTGTATCTGAACGAAGAAGACAACAACACTAAAGATGTAGAACCTGGAGGAGATGATATATGTGCTGCGGAGGAGGCGAGCTGAGCTGGGCTGAGTAGGTACTAGTGGAAAAGTGTGTAATTGTTGCATCTTACAGGCACTTTTGGCAAACACCTCATACTTGAAGATCCGCCAGCCATGAAGCTGTAGCTTGTAGGTTCACACATGGAGCACGCTTAGATCTCTGAGGGAAACCTTCAGGACTTGTGTCTGGCAGTACGTTTACATGCACTAACAGAAATTCAAATTGTTGCCTTAATCCGACAGATATCTAATTTTTAAAAGCCCCATATAAACCTTAGTTGGGCTTTAGTTGAACCGAACTGAAGCTCTTGAGTTCGAGCTTTTAGTCCCAGATAATGCGCCATCATCCGAGTTATTCCGGCATGCACGCTTAGCCGAGCTGCTGACCGCCCTGGGACTCTCCCTTCCCGGGATAACAACAGTCACGGCATCACAACAACACGGTGACAGAAGAAGAGAGAGACCTTGCTGCATCTTACCTGCAACACAATCAGCTTAGTATCTACGATATTTACAGAGCTGCTGCATCATTAGTGTCCATTTTTTCGCATGTTGTTGTTCTCCTTTGCTCTTGTTTACCACTTGCACTGGAAGGACGCCAACGAGAAAGTGCGTGTGGTGCCCATAGACATATATACGTAGACGCCGCATCGAGTGTTCTTGCCCGCTGCTGTGATACGTCAACGTCGCCGCCATATTGGATTTGGCAAGACTGCGCTGTAAACTAATACAAGTGAATGGACTTATTTTCATAAAGCGCCTTTCTACAAAGAAATGTACGTTTTACGTCTCATTTATTCATTCACACGCACTAATATACTTGGGAAACAGTTAGGCACCAAATATAATATATTTAATTTTCTCAGATGGTAAAAATAAGAACTTTATTGATCCCACATAGGAGTAATTCATGTTATATCAGCTATAGTGAACAAGGTAGTGCCTAAAACAATATATACCCCCTCCCTCACAAAAAATAGATCAACAAAACAAATTTAAAATTTTTCAAAAAACAAAATAACATATTTGAACAATTTTTCAGACAATAAAATAACATTTGAACCATTTTTCAGACGATAAAATAATTGAAATCTACAAAAAATAGTTAAAATATGTTATTTTGTTACTTGAAAATTTAAAAATATGTTTTGTTGATGAGAAAATATGTTTCTCTATTTTTCTTAGTTTTGTGAGGGTTTTGTGATGTTATTTTATTGTCTGAAAAATGGTTCAAATATGTTATTTTGTTTTTTGAAAAATTTTAAATTTGTTTTGTTGATCTATTTTTCTCTATTTTTCTTATTTTTGTGAGGGGGGATATATATTGTTTTTCGGCACTACCTTGTTCTCTATAGCTGATATAACATGAATTACTCCTATGTGGGATCAATACATTTCTTATTTTTGCCATCTGAGAAATTGAAATATATTATATTTGGTGCCTAACTGTTTCCCAAGTATATTAG
The DNA here is from genome assembly GCF_033807715.1 of Cololabis saira. Classification (NCBI taxonomy): domain Eukaryota; kingdom Metazoa; phylum Chordata; class Actinopteri; order Beloniformes; family Belonidae; genus Cololabis; species Cololabis saira. The sequence goes on along the minus strand of NC_084609.1, from coordinate 10,664,274 downwards.
TGCATGTGTGAATGAATAAATGAGACGTAAACGTACATTTCTTTGTAGAAAGGCGCTTTATGAAAATAAGTCAATTTACTTGTATTAGTTTACAGCCCAGTCTTGCCACATCCAATATGGCGTTGACGTACGACTTAGCACTCGATGGGGCGTCTACGTTTATATTTATGGTGGCGCCACCTAGAGTCAAACACACCTCATTCAATAATCGATTGTCTTCTCGTGCATGTATACTCGGATTTCTCTGAACCTCCAGTTTAATCCTTAACTAGATTGTTGCCAATAGCTTGATTTAGATGTGCATGTAACCCCACTGAGTGTTTCTGCACTACTCCCATCAGTCTTTTTCCTCATTGCACACGTCATGTTTTCCCACGGTGTAAACATGATGTTTTAATAGGTCTTCCTGACGAAGACAGCAAAATGATCCTCATGGATTTTTCACAGGTCATCTTCAGTTGTGTGACCTTTCCACCCGGGTGGATCTGGGTTGAGAAGCTTCCCTGGAAGCGGAGCTCACAACTCCTGACAGAGCCGCTGCTGATTTTATTCATTTATTGTCTTGTTTTTCTTGAGAGGCTTTGATAAACTCGGGAGGTAACAACAGAAACATTGCTTGGATGCTGCATCTCATTCGTCGTTCTTTGTTTTGTGAAAGAACCTGTCAAGTCAACTACAGCCCCTTTTTCTCTGAAAGCTTAGCAATAAATGAATATCGTGAAAAGAGATAATACAGAAGATGAACTCACAACCCTGAATAATCAACTAGATGTACAGTAGCCAACATTTGAAGCGGATCAGACACAAACAGGTTGTGTACAATATCCGTTCATGACTTAGGACTTTGATCAAGTGTTTTGATCTATTTAAAATGTTGACTACCATGGTTTTTTTTTTAATATTTCCAATAGATCTGTGCTCCTGTTACACAGTGTTCCCATCATTTTTCAGCAGTTTTCAGTCTATTCTCTACACTCTCAGAAGACAGTGGCTGTTAAAAAGAAAAACCTCAAGTAAGAAAGTATCCAAATCCCAAAACATGAAGTTATTAGGTTTTCACAGTGACTGATGGAGGCTGTCGGAGAGTTGGGCTGCTGCCAGCATTTAAATTGAGCAAAAGTAAAATGTAAAAAAATCAAGTTAAAAGATGGTGGAAGACGCTGTTGGGTCGGTGCCAAGTCAAGAGCTGCAGCTCTCAGAGGTACCGGAGGTCGCTGCTTTTGACCAGAGGCCAGAACTGAGAGAAAGATTCTCATTATTCAGCCCAAACATCACAGAAACACACTGTTATTTGCCAAAAAAAAAAAGCGATTCATGTGTTAGTGCAAAAGTTACAGTTACCTAGGGAGAAAATCGACAACAAAAATAGTTGGAATCGGTTCATGCCTTGCTATTTGTAGGTCAAACTGTCTTTGTAAATGTGCTGGTGTCCTAGTGAAGAGTAGTAATGTTGGAAAACGTGATCTTGAGCTCCGGGCTTGTGTGTGCATGGATTAGCTGGATTAAACATGGAAGAGCATAAGAAGTGGGAAGAAGAAAAAAAAAACACTCATTCCACCCTGTAGATGTTCCACCAGTGTCACAACTGTAATCCCACTTCAGTCATCCTCACTTTCTTCACTCTCCGGGCCTCTTTCATGTGCTTTTCTTTCTCCTTTCCTCCACATCTGACTCTTTCTGGCTCTCTTTGCATTAACCTCACGATCATGGAACTTATTTTTTATAACTGTCTTCTTTTAAGATGTTATATTAGAAAAGAAATCTCACCTTTTACTGTTGCCCTGTGGGTTTTTTAAATGTAAATGGTAAAATAGTGATGAATAATGGATAAATAAACCCGTTCAGCTTATAAAGAATAAGCATTTTGGCCCTTAAGCTATGTCACTAGTAGGGATGGGCGATATTTTATCGTTCACGATAAACCGTCAAAAGAATTCCCCACGGTAAGAATTTGTCATCTCGCGGTAAAAACGATAAATTCCCGTTGATGACGTTTTTGTGTGAAGTCGGATTTATGGTTCTGTGGTTAAATCCACGCACAACGTACGTGAAGGAAGGAAGGAAGGAAGGAAGGAAGGAAGGAAGGAAGGAAGGAAGGAAGGAAGGAAGGAAGGAAGGAAGGAAGGAAGGAAGGAAGGAAGGAAGGAAGGAAGGAAGGAAGGAAGGAAGGAAGGAAGGAAGGAAGGAAGGAAGGAAGGAAGGAAGGAAGGAAGGAAGGAAGGAAGGAAGGAAGGAAGGAAGGAAGGAAGGAAGGAAGGAAGGAAGGAAGGAAGGAAGGAAGGAAGGAAGGAAGGAAGGAAGGAAGGAAGGAAGGAAGGAAGGAAGGAAGGAAGGAAGGAAGGAAGGAAGGAAGGAAGGAAGGAAGGAAGGAAGGAAGGAAGGAAGGAAGGAAGGAAGGAAGGAAGGAAGGAAGGAAGGAAGGAAGGAAGGAAGGAAGGAAGGAAGGAAGGAAGGAAGGAAGGAAGGAAGGAAGGAAGGAAGAAGCCTGAAAGAAAGAAAGAAGCCTGAAAGAAAGAAAGAAGCCTGAAAGAAAGAAAGAAGCCTGAAAGAAAGAAAGAAGCCTGAAAGAAAGAAATTAGCCTGAAAGAAAGAAATTAGCCTGAAAGAAAGAAGGAAAGAAGGAAAGATATGAGCCTGAAAGAAAGAAAGAAAGAAAGAAAGAAAGAAAGAAAGAAAGAAAGAAAGAAAGAAAGAAAGAAAGAAAGAAAGAAAGAAAGAAAGAAAGAAAGAAAGAAAGAAAGAAAGAAAGAAAGAAAGAAAGAAAGAAAGAAAGAAAGAAAGAAAGAATTCCCATTGATGACGTTTTTGTATTGGTAGTTTTTTATCGTTATCGGGATAAATGCCAGAAATTATCGTGATAAATGTTTTAGTCCATACCGCCCATCCCTAGTCACTAGTCAGAATAAAACTGTATGTACTTAAAAATACTTTGTTTCTAAATTCATTTTTTTGATTCTCACCTTGTGCTCCAGATAACTTTTACGGCACCCCGAAGCCTCCAGCCGAGCCCAGCGCTCTGCTGCTAAATGTAACAGACCAGCTGCTGCCGGGTGCCAGACCGAGCTCCGAGGGCAAGAGGAAGAGGAACAAGTCAGTCAGAAACATGGAAAAAGCCAGCATCGAGCCCCCAGAGGAGGAGGAGGAGGAGAGGCCCATCGTCAACGGCAACGGCGTTGCCATCACCCCAGGTCAGCCCCCGACAACAACCTCCACAGACACGGAGTCACAGGTCGGCCGAGGTCGGTCGCAGCAGCCGGGTCTCCAGTCCCGCTCAGACTCTGCACAGGTTCAGTCTCAACTCACAGCAATAGTACCGTCAAGGGTGGTTGCCTAGCAACTGAGGCAGGAGTAGATTGCTTTTACACGGGTTTCTTAGAGGATGGTTTTCATGTAGACTTTTAATTGGTCACACAAATATATTTAAATGCAGTTTGATAATATTATATATACATTGTGAATTGTAATGACCTCATGCAGGAGTGATTTACTCTGCAGTCCAGTCTTATTTTTCTAATTAAAGCATTAGTGCCGTGTTTCTCTAGTGCTTGGTATCATTCATGAGGTATCGTTATTGAAAATGGTGTAAGAGCAGATAGCCGGGAGGCAAACACATATATTGTCATCCAATTTAAAAGTATCTCTGCAGGCTGTTTAAAACGGATATTTCTACCCAGTTCCTCCTCACTCGTCAATCGAACTATTGTTATCTGGACGTTTAAGAAATGTTTTTTAAAATAAATGGATTTTTATTCAGTAATTTGTAGTGATGCACCGAAATGAAAATGTGTGGCCGAAACCGAAAATAATAATAAACACTTGGCCGAATACCGAACAATACCGAACATGGTTCTTCGCAGATTTTTCATTTATTTTGCCAATTTTTTCACCATGAAAAAATTGGCAAAATAAATTGGCAAAATTTTTTCACCATTGCATAAATCAAATAAATTTGATTTAGGCATGCTTTTAAAAGAAAAAAATATTTTACAAAATTACAAGGTAGAAAACATTTGTTGAACATAAAAAACTGAACATTTTTAAAATTTCCCAGCATTTCTTAAATATTCCAGCAGACATTATACCAGCAAAGAACAATAACTTAAAATAAATAAATTAGCAAAATACATTTTTTGGCCATCTTTGAGCCTACGTTAGGCTTAACTGACTGAACATTGTAACATAGGCCTTGAAACAATAAAAATGCATTAAAGCGCTCAGGGTTTTTTATCATTTCAAATGATAAATCAAACTTGTAGTGCTGAAAGACTTTGCAGATGTGCCCCCTCTAGATATTTGAGCAGAACATTCATTGCAGCCATTCTTGTATTATTCTTTGCCACTCTAAAATACTTCCGCACTGCTGACATGTTTGCACCACTTCACGCTCTTCCACGTTTGATTTCGTCATCTGAACGCACCTGTAATAGATTGATTTATGTTGTTTTGGTTCCACTTGCTGGTGAATGTTAGGTAAAATTCTTATGTGGTTAGTTTTTGGTTGGCCAACTATTTATGTGGTGCGCAACAGTTACGGAGCGGCCAGTCTATTTCCTTATATTACAACGCCGTTATTAATTGTTCGGTTTTTTCCCACTTATTCCACCGAACACCGAAAGTGTTTTTTTGCCATTTTCGGCCGAAAAATTTCGGTTACTGAACAATCGGTGCATCACTAGTAATTTGCAACAAGGGCAAAAGTCTTGAGCTTGTTATTCATTTAAAAGTTGGACAAAAATTCATATATTTGTTCACTTTGAGTTATGAGATTAAAAATACACCAACATCAGATGCATCAGCAGTATCACGCATCATGGTTTCTGAAGCTGAAGTTATCTTTATCACTCATGTGTCAGTTGGCTTTATTTGCAAATACTATGTCTCTGATCTGACAGATTTGGCTCTTTTATTAGCTCTTTTAAATGTATCTGTGAAAAGACAGAGAACGGGATACGTTGGCCCCGTTATCTGTTATCATTGTAACAGCTGGTTTCACCGGAAGCGAGCGCTAAGAGATTGGCTGTTGCTTCCAGAGGTTAAGATGACGCCTGAATAGAGACGGAGAATGAGGTGCCGAGGCACATCTAATTATACTTTATATTGTGTGCACTTTGTGTGACTAATAAGCTCACACACAAACAGAGAAACCCTTTGAGTGAATCCCATGATCACATGAGCAGAGGATCCTAAAAAAGCACGTTATGAGTTCGATTTTCACGCAAATATCAGACCACGCTTCGGTCCTGTGACTTTCTAAGCAGTTTCTTGGCCTCCGGAAAGTTTTTTGCAGCACAACATCCATCAGAACAAGACATGCAAAAAGAAAAAGAAAACAAAAAGTAGCAGTTTGGGCAGCGGTCCCAACTACTGCCTGCAGTTGCTTTGATGTATTGCTCCTAGCCTGCTAAACTGTTTTAGATCTAGTTATCTCTTCTAAGAAACTGTCCAAGGTGGTGTTTTGAGGAAGGAAGGGTGTTTAAATGATGAGATTGGAGTTTTCCTGTCACAAGGAGTTTGAACAAGGTACGATGCTGAAAAATGCGAAGGGCACAGAGCGTACAGAAATGTCAGAGTTTTAAAGTTTTCTGCGTTGAATAAATACAACAAAAGTGAAAATATGTAAATCTCATAATGTCTAAAAAGTACCTTTTAAAAGGTTAAGAAATTACTAAGATTGAATTGTATTGCAGTAAAATGTCAAATGAAAGCGAGACAAGACAGAAATTAAGTTTAATAACAGCGAGACTGGGGTTTTTACGAGTTTTTCCTCTTTGTTTTGGGTAAAAATCCGACAGTTTTCCACAAACATGCAGAACTTTGGCCAGCAGTTGATGAAGCTGATGTGACTTAGATTTGGAGTCATTTAACCCTCCCACCGATCTAACGGGCTCTCAACAAACAAACTGTGATAAAACTCAAGGAACATCAGCCTAAACGGAAACATGTGGGATGGTTGGTGACGTACAAAATCTTTGTCAACACGACTCACTCCCACAATACATGGACATTATTTTTATTGCATTTTTTTTCTATAAAACCAAAGTGATGCATCATTTCTGTCTCGGACATTTTAAGACATGAAATGAGGAAAAAATAAATACCAAGTCTGTTTTTTTTCTCACAAAAAGCATAGAAGCCACAAACTGCTGAGGAAAACATTTAGTTTACAGAGCCAAAAGAAGGAAATAGGAAATATTTCCAATCCGATCCCTATCAATGGGGCTGGGATGATCAATAACGGTTGCCACCGGGCTTCACAGTGAAGCACGTTGGACGTTAAAGTGTGCTGCTGCTTTGGGCTCAGGGGGAAATGTGTCTGCGGATGGACAGAATGTGAGCTGACCAGTTCAGCTGAGGGGGAATCAATAAAGCACAGCGGGCTCTGTGATCTAAGCAGATCACTAGCTCTCACTTTCCCTCCCATAGATTATCTCTCAATCCCCTGCTTTCATTTGTTCCCTCTCCACTTGCCTCCACCAGCTCTCCTCTGGGAGGAGCACACACTTGGCCTTTTTCTTTCTTTTTTTTTCCCCATTTTCTCCCTCTCTCTGACACTTTCACACACTGCCACAACTCAAAGTAGGGCATAGCTCCCCGCGTCTCTCTCAATCTACACCGTCTTCTCTGCTTTCTGTCTTGTTAACCTTCCTCTCTTCTCTTCAAATCGCTCACCTCCCCTCCCCTCTTTCCCCCTGAGTCACCATTTTCTCACACATTTTCTAATCAATTATTGCTATTTTTTTCCAGCTTCCACTCTTGTCAGTCTTCCCCCATTTCTCCGTTTCACTGAGTTCGATCTCTCCCCCGATGGTAACATCACGCTGACTTCTCGTCACCTCAGAGTCGAGCGAACATGAGGACAAGAGCACGGACGCTTCAGGGGACGTCGCCCCACCGAGCATCCCAGCGGAGGCCCCACCAGAGGCGCCCAAAGAGGACGGACAATCTCCCAAGGCGGTGGTTCCCAAACCAGATGAGAACGACGAGCTAGGGCCCCTGCCGGACAACTGGGAGATGGCGTACACCGAGAAGGGAGAGGTGTACTTCATAGAGTGAGTGTCGTCAAGGCTGCAGCCACTTATGATCTTGTGTAATCGTTGTGTATCACATCCAACCACCTCAGCCTCTCAGTTGTTTTGCTACAATTGAATAAGCAAATCAACAAGGGGTAGAGATGACTTTTCTGCTTCTGATTTGGTTTCTAACGATTAGGGCTGGGGATCGATTCAAATGTCAAGAATCGATTCGATTCCGATTCTTAAGATTCAGAATCGACTATCAAGATTTGATTTGATTCGATTCCGATATTGATTTGGGTTAGTGTTATTAAAACTGTTTTTTTAACTGTTGAATGAATTATATGACTGTAGTTATGCAACATAGTAATACTAGTATTATATTGAGATTAAACAGTATTGCAAGTATTGCAGCTAATGATGCTGTAAGGACCAATCAGCTCCCAGAATGCTGATAGAACTGCTTTCAGAAACATCTTGGGTCAGAATTACCAAACAGATCCAGGGAGGAAACAGAAACGGAGGAAATCGGTTTTAATTTTTCCCACATTCCGTTTTTATTTGTTCCATTTTCAGTCTATTTTGGTTTTTAATTTTTGAGCATTTGGTTTTTAACATTTTTTGCAAATCTAACCCCAAGACAGTATATAAAGTAATTAAATATAGACTATTTATGCAATTATAACCTAACTCTTTAATGTTTTCATACCTTTAAACATATTTAAAGGCAAAAACATGGCACCAGTTATTCTCGTGTACAACAAAACATTCCTTTTTTGGGGATAAACAAAAAAATAACCAAAAGTTGTAATGTAATGATGAAAAAAAAAATAAATAAATAAAATTTAAAAAAATAAATTAAAAAAAATAAATAAAAAAAATCGACCTTTAGACATATGAATCGATTTTTAGGAATTAATATGAGAATCGATTTAGAATTGGGAAATCGATTTTTTCAACAGAGGCCTACTAACGATTAAAATCAACAGCATAAACGTATATCAGTCAGAGTTTTGTGCTCTGCTGGTTCGATTTTAAGCTTCTTAGTCTTTGTCAGATTTATAGTACTGAGTGTGCTCAGGCTGAGGTGATGCCCATGTCGGATGAAGTTTGTCAACCCAAGATGACCACCTCATCATGATGCACTTATAAAAAAAAAGCTTGCATTTCTCAGTACATTTATTCATTCACTGAAACCCCCAACCACCCCTAAAAATTAAAAAGATTATTGGATTTATTGTGTCCTATAACCTGCCAGAAGCAATCAAGCTGAAACTCACTCAGAACCAGGCACCTTCATCAATCATTGTGTCACGAGCAAACGCTTGAAAACAAACAAAAAAAAAGCAAGTGAAAGTGAAGAAATCAGCAGCTAGTAGAGTAAATGTGGTGCAGTAGTGGTAGTTTTGTTGGCAAGCAGGAGAGTGAGAAGTTTGTCTGCTACGTTCTCATTAACCAGAGCTATTTCTGGTGCAGCTGAGGCGCGTACGTCTTCAGATTAAGTGAATCAAGTGGAGTTTTGCACAGGAACATGATTCAGGATGGTGGAGCCGCAAAGGTAAGACCCAGTTTAGACTTCTGCCGTAGAAAGTGGAGTTAATTCTTTGGTTATTATTCAGTTGCTGGCTCAGGGACTGTATGCCACAGAGTGGTGATCCTTCCACTGCTGCAATCGTTGGAGTCTTAGCTTTCAGCTGCTAACAGGCTTGACTTTGGAGCTTGTTGCAGCTGGTTGCTTGTTCCAGTTTTCTGGGGCAATGCTGCATGTTTGTCTTGTCTTCACGTAGCCACCTGCTGTTGGATCCATGTTTTTGTTTAGGTAGAAGCCATCTTCATAGGGTTGAAGTTGAGCTTCTCCATCCCTTTGGTGCGCTGCTTGTTTATATTGTTTCAGGCTTTGTGTGATTTTCAAAATAAGGCTTAATTGAACTCTGTCACCAGTTTAAAAGAAAAGGATGAGTATTTTGGTTGTACACCTATAAATGTATCTCATTCATACAAATGTTCCAGGCTTCACCTATTTCTGACCTCAGCATTTTTAAATCTAGGCTAAAAACCCAGTAGTGTGACGAAACTTTTATCTTATTAGATTTAGTTGTATTTTATTGTCTTTTATCTTGTCTATTGTTTTTGATTTTTCTTATTTATCCTCCTTTTTAGTACTTGCTGTGAAGCACTTTGGCACTCCGAAAGGCTTTTGAAAAGTGCTGTATAAATAAAGCACATTATATTTAAATCACCTCCTCCACCTTTAATTGAAGATTTGACCTCCACAGGGAAGCTGCGTTTTCAAATACGTCTTATCTGGTCGACTCTTTAAGGACATCTGTTACTTGCAGTAGTTTTCAAACCCCTCTGGTTTGTCTATTTCTTCTACAACAAAGTGTTTTTTGAACAACTGCAGAACACAGACGGGATAAGAAGGCTTCATTGCTGACAAATAACTTATCCTTATATCTTCAAATTCTGTTAGTTGTTGATAAAATTTTAAAAAGCATCATCAATAAAACCTCTAATAATCCATCATTCCCTCCGAAATGTTTTCTTGAACGTATGTCTGCAGAATGGGTCAAATAAATCAAAATAAAAAACATTCTCAACAATTATTATATAATTTGCCTTTTAATTCATAAAAACATGTTTATCGCATTTGCAACTCTTTTAATACACCATAATGACATTAAAAAAGTAGTTAAAGCCACAGCTGGTGGTGGTGGCCAGACAGTATTGCAGTCACATTTTGCAGAAATGCAGACTTGGCTCTTCTCATTAGTAATATTTTTTGATTTATTTAAAGCAACACAAAAAGCGATTTTACTCATCTGATGTGTATTTTCAGTTCCCTCTGTTCTTACAGGAAAACATAACAGCAGACAAAAATAAACGGAAGCGTGGCGGTTTAATGAGATTTAAAGGTCCCCAGGAATACCTCGGATCAGACAACTCTGTTCTGAAAGTTGTAAAGTTTAATTTATGGCAGTTGTTAGTGTTTTACAGCCACAGTAAAACACGGGAGGGGAGGGTTTTATTACACAAGCGTAATAGAGATGCTGTGTGCAAAGTGGTGTAAAGGGGTTGCATGTGATAGTGGACATGGATTCAGCAGATTCGGCCATAAGATAAACTTATTTTGTTGTTAACTTCTGTTGCATCAGTTCCAGTCCCCAGGCCGGGTCTCTGCACGGCAGCGATGATTCAGCTCCACTCAGGAACGAGGCGATGCTGTCATCCAGCCAGGCACATGTTGACTTTTCATGCCCATTTACCTCAGAGACAAACTTTTAATTTCTTCCACTACAGATGAGTCGCCATATGTCTCCTCCCCCCAAACAGAGAAACCTCATGCTCCCGCATCCATCAAGCACATTACACACCTAATTTACTTAGACCTCCAAGCTAGAAGCCCCAGTTTTTTTTTTCATTTATTCATTTTTTTTTGTTCTTTTAGGCGTAAGCAAAACCACAGCAACGTGACAGCAGTTGCCAAAATGGTGCTTGCCTCCATGTGAGATCGATTAATTTACCTACAGCTCTTGAAGCGAAGCAGCCGAGGAGATGGATGGACAAAGTGAGGAACAGGTGCGAGGAGAAGAAAGAGATGCTGATTCAAAACCGTTAAGGCAGGGAAAGATAAGGCAAGTGGGAGGACTAGAAAGGGAGTAGAGCAGTAGTGTCTTATGCTATAAATAGTACTGCATGGCAGAAATGCAAACAGAAATCAGAGAAGAAAGAAGAAGAGGACAGAATGAGAAAAAAGCTGATGGGAAGAAATCCAAAGGAAAGCAAGCGATTCATGCTCACCTTGAAGTGCACTTAATTATGCTCGGTAGTTAACGTGGGCCGTCATTTACCACGTTTATCTTCTTTAATGCGTCTCCATCTTTTCCTTAATCTCCAGGTTTTTTTGCCGTGGGGAAGCCAATATCAGTTTCATCCAGACTTTTCTGCAAATTCTAGCTGAAATGATGTGAAGCGGTTTCGTCTGATCACCTGTTCAGTGACAGAGGGTTTTCATTAACTAGTGCTGGAGTTCACATTCATCCTGTTTACCAACACCTGGAACCAGCAATGTTCTGTCCCTCTGACATGATAATGTTACCAGAATGACAGTCATGTGAAAAGGAGAGCGCATCCATTGATTAGTATGATGAGCAACAACACATGACATGTTACATCATGTCATCATTTATTCAACAAACTGGATAATATGATACCCTGATACAAATAGAAAGAGGACCTAATTTCTTTTTTACATGACTATATCAATAGGGAAAGTTTTTAAGATTTGTGCCTTGAGCACCAAATGTTATACTGTTACGACAGGAAGGAAAAGAAAGGAATGAGCCTCTCACCCGTAAACTTTTCCATAACAAAACGATGCATCTGCGGTTGTGGTTGAGTGCAAAAGCATCAGCGACTTTATTACCGTCCAGGGCCCTTTAGCTCGCCGGGTTTACAGCCAAACAGTGCTGTTTCTCAAGCAGATGTCATGGGAAGAGCCAGGGATATGCGTATCCGTTTGCACAAGTCTATAAATGTGCCTTTGTAAGGCCTCACGAGGGATGTTTCTGTGATTGTACGTCCCCGTTGTGGTTCCTCCCGGCCGATGAGCAAAGCAAAACGCTGACTCTTTGGACATTTTTATTCCAACCATGCCTCATATTAAAACTCCTCTGCTGATTCCCAAAGAGCCTTGCGGTGTATTTTTGCAGACCTGGTCATCTCAGAAGCTCTTAGGGATAATTACTAATTTTATCAGTAGCAATAGAAACCCCAGCAGCAGTTGTGTGCATGTCTCCTTCATGGTGTCCATTCATTTCTCTTTTCTTTGTCCTGCTCAGCAACTAGTAGTGTCGCGTCTGCACCTTCATGAGACTGATTAGCTAGCATGCAACCCTGTTAAAGTGAACTTCAGATGGCCATTTCCAGCCTCTTTTTTGTATCTATCGTACTTCCACATCAGCTAAGCACTTGAATCCACCTCTAGACTATTACTTTAGAGCAATAAAGACAGAAAGAAAGTTGTTGTTTTAAGTCTTTTCTAGTTGTTTGAATGTCCGGAAGTTGTTAAGGGTCTTCTGATCGGTTGAAATTCTGTGAGGTATCTGTGAACGTCGGACCTCATGAACGTGCACAACTCCGCATTGCATTATGGTTGTAATGACATTTTGCTGATTTGAAAATCGATCTGAAAATGTAGAAAAGAAAAGAAAAAGTCGCTGCAGATTGAAGTGTTGCAGCCGCAGGAGAAGAGACCGGCCTCCATCATCACAGAAACACTTCCTGGAGTCCGGCAGCAGCTGCGGGCCACTCGATATAAGACTCTGAAAGTTCACATTACATCAAAACCTTATTCAGATATTGATTAGTCACATCCATTCATACCTACCCAACTTTCAGTGACATATTAGATTTATATCCAGAAAGACGACATTGGGGAACTAGTTCTCTGCTGCAAATTGAAATGTCTGCAGAGCTGCTGTGAGACGTTAACGGCGGGATATGCTGTTGAACATGTCACATATAGCAACGCTGGGTTCGTACAAATGAGTGTTTGCCTTGCAAAGCGCGGTAGCTATGGAGGACCAAAACTGACATATTTCTATATAAAATCAGAAATATATACATTTTCTTTTTCTTTTTCCGTATAATTGCATTTTAGTGAAGAAATGTACATATTTTGTTTTTCCTTTTCCTTATACATGCATTCCTTGTTACATTCCCTCATTTCATCTTTTTACCATATTTTCCACACTATAAGGCGCACCGCATTATAAGGCGCTACAGTAGAGGCTGGGATTACGTTATGCATCCATTAGTGTATTTTATTTGTGTTAGTTCTTTAATATTTTAGTTTTAAATTGGAAGATTATTGTGATCTTGACATATTAGAATAAATATATTTCATTGTTTTTCGTCGCTCAAAATACGTATATATGTCTATGGTTGCGAGACCTGTTGCGGCTCAATATTGATCCATATATACGGCGCACCGGATTATAAGGCGCATGGTCAGCTTTTGAAAAAATCGAAGGCTTTTAGGTGCGCCTTATAGTGCGGAAAATACGGTACTTTACTTCAATGCCTTTTTTGCCTCATGAAAATGAGGAGGGCTTCCCTTCTTGGTCCAGCCCCTCTACTATTGGTCACTAAACAGGAAGGAGCAGGATCGGGCCAAAATCCAGACTACTAGCGGCCAGTCGAAGAACTACAACGGCACTGAGTCCCGCAGGAGCTTTAATGCAGAAGTTAGATGGTTGATTCTTGGTTCAGACACACAATCTGGGTTTAATCCCGGCCCGATTAGTTGTCTCATCCGGCGTGGCACTGCCCAGGGATGTCTGTGGGATATGTGACCTGTCCTGTCCTTAACCCGAGCATGGCTGGACCAGTTCAGCAAAGGTCCAGAAGGATTCTCTTGCTAAGCTAAGTAGCTGATGATCCAGTGGTCAGCATGATCCATGAAGACATGCTCACTCCAGACTCTTCAGTTCAGTTCTAGTTGGACCAAAGCTTCCATATCTGCACATTTACGCCCGACTCATAGGAAACACATAATCATCTAACCTTGGAACTAATCTCATGACTTGTTTTTAATTAATTTCATCATCAACGCTGTTTTCTTCTCAGTGAGAAAGAGTCAATTTTATTTTATCTGATTGACGTCTCAGCGCCTCACAACCGATCACTTGATGTGTGTTAACATCTTCATGTGACAGAAACAGAGAAAATGTATCAGTTAACTTTGAATTTAGGTTATGGTGATGGCTTTAAGGCATTTATGTGGGAAACTTAGATGACACAGAGTTTTCTTTTGTTCTGGTGGAAGTCACAACTGTTAAAACGTGAAGATTTCTTTTTGTTTCGAACCCCTCTTGACTTGGTGAGATCTAGGGAAACATACTTTGGTGTATAAAAGGGAGTTTTACTGCTTTAAAGTTGGGTACTGTCAACTGACAATTTGAACGCCGGTGCACACATTTTCACGCCAGACATGTGCATGGCGGTATGCACACATTTTTGAAAACCGTGACATGGGCGTGGAAAGAAGCAAGACACATAGGAACCTCCAAAAGACTCGTAGAGTCTGACCAACCAATCCCCACCTAGATTCCCACTTGATGAGGTGGTTAGCTCAATTCCCCAAATAAAGTCTTGCATTCAAAAACACGTCCATTTAATGTTGAAAACAGTCTAGTTTGAAGGTTTTCATTGAATATTCAAGCACAGTTGTTAGTTGTGAACATCACAAGCCGACCTTGATGACTGACCGACCAAACTCTAACAGGAAGTGGAAGTTCACAGTAAAAGCACAACCTGTGATGCACCAAATATCGTCACCATGACAACACCATGAATCAGCATCTTCGATCTTATCTTGATCAGGCAGATATAAAACTAGCTGATTACTTATGTGTAATGTAATAATATTTTTTCTAACATGGTTCCTCGTGCTACATGCAGTCCAGGTTTTGCAAATTGTTAGGTGTCCTTGTAAATGCTAATTCATGCCGTCGAGATTAACTGTAATCAGTGATCCTTTTAACTTTTCATTTTACGCCATCATTAGTTTGTCCGATAGCTTCCTTTTTAACTTGCCCTGTGATCTCCATCAATCTGCTGTCAAAACACCTTCCTTTTTACCCCGGATCAGGGCAAAAGGGGTTAGGGCGACGACAGCGGACCAGACAAATGTTTTTACAGAAAACTGAAGGATATAAAAATGTTTAACTCGAATGAATGTGTTTGTAGTAGCCCGGCTGCAAAGGGTGAAATTGTTGCCCTTGGTCTGGAGACGCAACTTCACGGGGAAAATATATGTTAATATGTTGAAAACTTTAGCATCCGTTTTGTGTATTCTAGTATTCACCCCAATTTTTATGTTCTTCCTTAAGGTTGTTGTTTTCCATTTGTTGTTGACACATAGTTGGAAAAAGCTCCTTCGGCAAAACATAGAAATAGAAAAGAATGATATATGAAGAGCTTCTTGTTGCATCTTCCCAGTTTGCTTTCTTTCTGTTGGTACTTTGCAAACCCTTCTCGCCCTGCAAGGCGGTGCTGTCGCTCTGTCATCATGAAGGAGGGTATTGTGGCTCCAGAGCTTTAGAAAAGTCATGTAGCTGCATCCAGTTTTCTTGGCACATCATCATATCTGATTTAGATCCAGCTCTCTGCCTGAGGCTCTGGAAGAATCTGCCAAGCCCACAGCTGTTCCTCTCCATCACTCCCTCAGTCACCTCTCTGTCTCTTAATGCCTCGTCTCCCCCCTCCCCTGCCCTGCCTGCTAATGAGGGAGCGTATAAGCAAATTAAAAGTATCGATTGCCATTTTGTTCACCTAAAGCATTTTTTTGTCTCTCTTGTCACCTTTTTAGAGGTGGGCACTCAAGGGAGTCCCATCTTCCCCTCGCTGAAATCACTCTGTGGCTGAATTAAGAGTCCACCAACCTCCGTCTCTCTTTGAGCCAAGTCTCCTCTCTCTCTCGGCGTGTATCACACTCCCTCTCACACTCGCTCTGTCTTCTCTTCACAGCCACAACACTAAGACAACATCGTGGCTGGACCCGAGGCTAGCCAAGAAGGCAAAACCGCCTGAGGAATGCAAAGAAGATGGTGAGTACCGCATCTCCACCTTCTATTTCATCTTTCTCCTCAACAACGTCTCGCCCTCTCCCTTTCATTAGTGGTAGTCGCTCACAGTGTGTTTTATGTACAAGATTTAAACCTTGCATGTAGATCTCCGTAGTTGCGTGGTGAGGAAATGTAACGGGAGAAACGTTTTTATGAATTGTTTGACGGGTGTTCATGTGTGGCAGCACCGCCGGTTGTATTGAAGCAGAAGCTCAGCCGTGTGTGTGCTGGAAGCCCAGGTCCAGAGAGACGAGACGTTACAAAGACTTTTTATTCTTAACCGGGAGATCTGAAGTGCCTTTTAAAACCGCCCACACACTCCACTGAAATAAAACAGGAGGATGATTGCCGATGCAGCGAGCATTCATAGGTAAATGTATCAATACATGATTATCGTCTCTTTTTCCCGTCCCACTCACTCGACCATGCTGTCTTTTGTTTATGTGAGCAACCAAGAGGAGATTTATCAACTGGGTTATCGGCAGGGAAGGAGGCAGTGAAGCTGGAGGATGAGAGGGACGAATGGACAAAGAGAAAACTGTTCTTGAGTGTTTGAGATTTATCTATATCTCTAAAAATCTAGGCGCTAAAGGCTGTCCATTCTCATCTTTAATGTCATTCTGTCTTTTTTTTTTTTTTTTCGTATAGTCTTGAGATTTTCTACCAAGCTTTTTTCTCTTTCCTGTGGAGAGAGTTGTTCGAAACATTTTTATTGCTGCTGTGGTTCTTGATGATTTCTGCTGGTAATTCTGTCACTTTTCTCATTTCTGTTATGATGAGTAACCATGACAACAGAGAGGTTTTTGTAAGTGGAAGCAGCTGATCGAGCTTTCCAAAGTCTGAGTTTAGTCCCCAAATGGGGGAGATGGTGAGAATGCCGATCAAGAGGGAATCTGCGAGCAAAGAGGACATTTAAACGAAGCCGAATTCTATAAAGAATTCTGGAGCATATTAGCACCAACATTTTATAAAATGATCCTAAATGTTAGGGAGAATAAAAGCTTACCCTTAAATATGAATTCTGCTAATATTAGTCTTTTATTAAAACCGGATAAGGTCCTTTGCTCCCATCGAGCTACCGCCCAATATCATTGATAAATGTAGATCTTAAAATAATTAGCAAGGCTCTTACCAAACGTCTGAAAAGAGTCACCTTTTCTATTATACATCCGGATCAAACAGGTTTCATTAAAGGTAGACATTCTTCTACTAATACTCGTAGATTACTTAATATTACAGATTATTCGAGTATCAATAAACAGGAAACTACTATTATATCTTTAGACGCTGAAAAAGCATTCGATCGGGTCATATGAAAGTTTCTATTGGCAACTTTAGATAAATTTGGATTTGGCAAATCTTTTATTGACTGGATAAAAATATTATATAGCTCTCCCAAGGCACGTGTAAGGACAAGTGTGCAGACAAGGTAAAAAAAAAAAAATGTTTTTCTTCTTGAACTTCACAAGGGATGCTAAGTCAGTGACAAATACAGTCTTTCATTTCCATCGGGACTTGATTTTCCCTCGGGATTAATACAGTATCTATCTGTCTATCTATCTCTCTTACTAACGAACATCTGAGTAGTGAAAAGGGGATTCTCAAATCCAAGTTATGTAAATCGTTCCACTGTAAAAGTCTGCTACTTGGTGGCGATAGCATTTCATGGTGGTGGTCAATGCTAACGTCTCATCTATGAAGAGAAGAAGGAGGATTCTGGTTATCCACAGAGGGACTTTAGAGTTTTAAAGTAAAGGAGGCCCTGCTGCATTGCTGAACACCAGAGGGAATACGTTGCTGTGAAGGAGCATCTCTGCACCCCAAATATTGAACAGTTGTCTGTGATTCTCCGTCCACGTTGTCTCTCAAGAGAGTTGGTTGGGTCGCCTGCCGGTGACCGCATCACCTCAGCTGTTGCCAGGATACAAACATAACATTTCAGTCCATCCATGTCGATGTTGTGCAGATTTCAGCCATGCTTCACTGTACTTTACATTCGACTTTCAAACAATTATTTATTTTTTCTTCAATAATTTATACTGCAGTGTCATTTTCCATTTGGGATAATGATTTACTCTTCAGTCCAATTCAGATCCCTCACCATCAGGATATTGTTTATGTAGATTTTTTACTATATATAGGACTGAAAAGAAAATTAGAATATTGTGATAAAGTTCTTTATTTTCTCTAATGCAATTAAAAAAACAAAAATGTCATACATTCTGGATTCATTACAAATCAAGTGAAATATTGCAAGCCTTTTATTATTTTAATGTTGCTGATTATGGTTTACAGTTTAAGATTAAGATTCCCAGAATATTTTAATTTTTGAGATAGGATATTTGAGTTTTCTAAAGCTGTAAGCCATGATCAGCAATATTAAAATAATAAAAGGCTTGCAATATTTCAGTTGATTTGTAATGAATCCAGAATGTATGACATTTTTGCATTACAGAAAATAAAGGACTTTATCACAATATTCTAATTTTCTTTTTTGACAGTCCTGTATATAAAATTCCAACAAACACAGAAAAAAAAGCCTGATGTCTCAGTCAAACAGAAAAGACAGTAAAGGTTGAAAAAACATGCCCAATTTTAAGTGCAATTGTAATCAAAACAGGAATCCCCTGTCTCTAAACATTTGCACCATGTGGCGATATTAGCATGCGGTCTGTTTTCGCTTTATATTCCCAAAAACGTACCTTCCTGGTCTTTCATTTGATTCAAAGACTCCTCATGCAGCTGTTGAAACTCCCCTTTCTTCCTCAGACGCGTAGAGGAGAAAGATCTCCGAGATGATGAAATGACACAGAAACAAAGACAGAAGCGCCAACGAGGAATTAGTCGAAATGTGATTGTACTTTTATCTCCCGCGCTTCCAATTTCTATTCATCCTCTGAGTGCACTCCACAAAAGGAGATGTCTGATATTTGCGAGGATTGCTATTGATCTTGTTGAGCGTTTCATCAGTGTTAGTCCCAGCTGGACGAGTCTGAGCCAGAGGAGTTAAATGTAGAGGGCCCAGCATGTGAAAACTATTGAGCCGAGTATAATAAGTTATAGACCGTTCCTGTTTGTATTTATCACTTGGATTCATTTTGATACGATTAAGGATTCTAACGGTTACCTTGAAACAGGTCCAATGTGGCAAATTTTTTTCTGACCTTTTTTTGTGAAATTGTTGCAAAGCTGAATTATTTCTATTATTTCGCCCCTGGTTCTGGGGTGGCAGTTCATCCTGGAGCTGGGCTAACTAGAGGAAAAATATGGACTGAATTAATATGATTGATGCCGGAGAAATAAACAAGCAAGTGTTTTCTGATGATATTGTGCAGACCTGTATTTCACTAAAGCTCAGCTTGGATCCTTTTTCTTTTTATTAGTTTCTTTCCATATAAAAGAACTCCCTTGAGCCTCTGAATGGAGGGGGGGTTTACCAGATGACATTTTAGAGCTACTGCCTTTAAACCAAGGCAGCAAACATTATATTTACTAAAGATCAGCTTGTCGGCAGCTTTAGAGCAGCTGTTACAGCAGACTTTTGTTTTTGTATCTCGTGGATATTTTTGGATTTGTTGGTTGGATAAGTAATCATGTTGTTATGATCTGTCATCCATTTTATTGTCCTTCTGTAGTTGCTTGGTTTTTTATTTATATTTTCTTCTGAATACCTTTTCTAAAGCATCTTGGTATAGAATAGCACATTTCAGCAGGGAGTCTTCAGTAATGTTTTTGTAGCTTAAACCCTTTTGCGGTGTGAACTCTACCCATGCAGTTACAGGATGTTGAGTCCAGACCTCCACAGTCTGGTGGCGCCTGCCGCCCCTGAGACCGGAGCTCAGTTAGGGAGGGAAAAGCTACCACTGTAAATTTGGTATTGATTGGTTGGAAAAAGTGTATGTGTGTACATATGTGTGTGTTTGTGTTTGGAGCTGAGCTATGCACCGATAAGCACTAACAGGATCGCAGAGTTGAGTCTGTGAAACGTTACGAGACAACAAGCTGGGAGGAAGAAGAGGAAACTATGACATAAAGGGATACACAGCTGAGATTGGATGCATAACTCAAGGAAATATCTGAATATTGCAAAAATACAGGCTCATATGCAAAATCCTACAATAACCGTCGACGAGACGATGTAGCAGCACAATATACTGAAGTTCTCATTGCGTACAACTTCCCCTTCACTTAGAAGATCATTTATGTGAGTCAGTTAACCACTTAAACCCGTTGGACCCGGCTTCAGTTACCCTCATGCGTATTCACCAGTGGTGCGCATTGCAGTTCTCTGGCTCTTGGTGGAGAATTTGGTTTGGGACACAAAATAATCCTAAAAGGAAGAAGAAGATGGCAAAAAAACTAACTCTAGTAGAAGATGAAGCTTCAGAAAAAAACGTATTATGAGTGACGCTGGTGCTAATATCCACTTTAAGGCAAATTTAATTTCTTATCCATAGTTTTCCTTGTAGTGGAAATAGCAAAATGGGGCATGCTAAATTTGTGCAAAATTTGTAATTTAATGGCAAACTCTTGTCCAAATATGATATTTTGTCCTTAAAGTTGCTTTACGCTAAGACATTCTGTGTGTGCCAAATTTTGCCAAAATGTGCCATTTTGGCACATTTGGATTCCGCATAGACATCTTTCTTCTAAAAGATGTATCATTTTGCTTTGATTTATTTTATTGACCCCAAATTTTAATTTTGGGGGGTTTTAGGGGGCAATAGCATAATTATAAGGGGGATTTCAATGAAAAATCATTATTATTTTTTTTAGATGGAAATGAAATCCAATGTTTTTTGTTGTGTTCCAGCTTTATTTAAACTTTACCAGTACTATAAATATGTACACATTTCACATCTACAGTAAAGATCAAAGTCTCCCCTTTATTCTGATACTGGGATCATCCATGTAGACCCTGCAGAGGCAGAGAAAATCTTTGTTTAATTTGGATATGTCCTTTTCGAGCGTAGGTCTAAGAATGTAGCCCTGGGTTTAAGAGGTTTTAATGTCTGCAAAACTGAAACGGAACAAAAGGACAGCAGGATAAGAACCAAGGTCAGACATGTTGTGAACAAGCCAACGCATTCCTCAGATCGCTTCTTTATTCAAAGTAGAATCTTCCTTGATATCTGAAATAAATGTCGGCGCCGTACACAATTTCCATTTTCAGCGACCTGGGTTGAGAAGACGGACGCAGAGGTCTGAACCCAGACAAGACTAAAGCTTAAGCAGGAATAAAGAGTAATCACTCACAACACACTGAGTCTGCACGAAAGGCTGCACGTCACCACTGGCATTTAGTTTCCCGTCTTTGTCTTCACTGAGTACCCTGACGGACTGTGAATGAAGTAGGGGACTGTGTGTTTGGATCCCACTGCAAAAAACTGCTTTTAAGAGGCACTTATGAATCTTTGCAGATGGCGACTGCTTTGCGTGACTGTTTTGCTGATATTCATGAATTTGCAATTAGTTGACAAAAACAGGCTTGTTGAATAAATAAAGCTCCGGCTGACTGGAAATTGAATATGAAGGTTTAACTAGAAGTCAAATACAACATTATTGCTTTGTTTTATAACTGATTATAACTGGATGATGATATAGATTTGAAATTGGGTTTACGCTAAAAACCCCTTATAAATGTTAGTCACAATTTGGCGATGCAAATTTCTGACCCAAAAATTAAAGGTGATGTCAGTGAAACGAATATTGATATTAACCCAAATACTATATTTTTGACTAAAGTGGACGAGAATGAATTGATTGAAGTAGTAAATAATTTTAAAAATAAAAAGTCAACTGATCATATAATTTCATCCATAGCAAAATCATTAACATATATCTGTAATCAGTCACTTCAAAAAGGCATATTTCCCAAAAAAATTAAAATTGCAAAGGTCATCCCTATATTTAAAAATGGTAATAGGCACAACTTCTACTATCTATCGACTAACTATCGACCAATTTCTCTACTTACTCAATTTTCTAAAATACTTGAGACATTATTTGCACACAGACTGGAGGATTTCATAGAAAAACATCACCTTCTGAGTGACCAGCAATATGGTTTTAGAACAAATGGTTCTACCACAATTGCATTTATGGAACTGACTGACATTATTTCGACAAATACTGATAATAACGAATATACAGTTGGGGTTTTCATTGATTTAAAGAAGGCTTTTGACACCCTTGATCACACGATATTATTAAATAAGCTTGAAAGATATGGGGGGTCGCAAAGGCATGGATCAAAAATTATTTAGAAGACCGTTATCAATATCTTCAGATAAATAATGAAAAGTCTGAGCAAAGGATGGTGACATGCGGGGTACCACAAGGCTCAGTATTAGGCCCAAAGCTCTTCATACTCTATATTAATGATATTTGCAATGTTTGCTGTAAACTAAATTGTATTTGATTTGCTGATGATACAAACCTTTTTTGTTCAGGTAAACACCTAGAAAAGCTCCTAAATACAGTAGAAACTGAACTTAAAAAAATAAAAAGGTGGTTTGATGTGAATGAGTTATCATTAAATATAAGTAAAACTAAATGTATTATTTTTGGAAATCGACCTACTAATCAAAGTGTACACAGACACATACCTATTGATAATGTGGAAGTGGAAAGTGTTTTTGTTAATAAGTTTCTTGGAGTGGTTATTGATCATAAGCTGTGCTGGAAGCGTCACGCCAACCTCTTAAAAAACAAAATATCAAAAACCATTGCAATTCTATATAAATGTAAAAATATTCTAACTTTAAACTCACTAAAACTCCTGTATCAATCTTTAATAAAACATTATATAACATACTGTATAGAATTATGGGGACACACATTTAAGACAATCACGAAACCAATATTCTTACTCCAAAAAAAGCAACCAAACCAACCAATTATTTATAGACACAAATGAGCTCAAGTTCAATGAACTGGTGGAATTCAAAACTGCACAGATTATGTTCAAAATCAACAATAACATGCCGCCAGACTGTATTCAAAACATGTTTAATTTAAGACAAAGCCATTACAACCTCAGAGGGGAGAGCAGATACAGGAAATCAAAAATCAGAACAATCAGGAATAAGTTGGAGACGGATTTGAAATCAAGTAGAACCTTAACCTTATTTAAAAAAACATTGAAAAGAAGGATGATTTCTCTATATCAAAGTACCGTAATGAGCGGTGATGCTTAATATGTTGATTTGGGTATTCATTTATTTGGTGATTTGATTTGATTATTCAAGGATGAAGGAAACATGTAGACTGCACCTTTTTTTTCTTTCTTATTTCTCGAGGTTCAAGGAATCTTTGTTATCCCCATGGAGGCAATTTGTTTTACTCGCAGTCAGACTGTACTTATCACTTACTTCTTGCTTTTATTTCATTACTTTAAATAATCCTTTTGAGGGTAGGCAATGAATAAGCTTTGCTTCAGCCGACACCTTTTTCGGTCTGGAAACTTCTTTTTTTTTGTAATGTTTTCTTTGAACAGTGTATTTGGTTCCTTGTTGTCATTTTTATTTTATTTTTAATTTTGTAAAAGCTATGTTGATGTTTGTCTTATTTTTATTCTTTTTTTGTGACCGAAAATAAACTGAAACTGAAAAGAAACATTTGCTTGACCTCTAATTACAGTAAGGTAACATGGACTAGATGATGTTTGCTTGCCAGCTACATATTTAGTTATCTAACGTTGTCTGATGGAGCAACCCGTATCAAACCAATGACAGACTTTAATGTCAGCTGAACGGTCGGACCATCAATCAAGCGGAGCGGCTTCGTCGTTACCAAAGTCGCACTAAAACTGCACTATTTTGGAGCGCAGTGTACCACACAAAACTGGTTAGAGGTCTGTAAGCACAACAAAATTCATACCTAAGGAGCACTGCCGGTTTTTGAGAAAAATTAAGGATTTTAAGTGCGCCCTATAGTGTGGAAAATACGGTGATTAAAGTTATTTGTCGGAAAAAGGTGACGCGTTCAAGATAAAACTTCTTTAAAGCAGCTTAGAAAAGATTGTTCAAATTTTGGTTTAAAATCTGGTGCCTGCGAGGTATGCATAATTTAATTCACCTAATCACTCTTCAAACAAGCAAAAACACTTTTTTTGTTACGAAATCATGCATTGCTGCTGTAAGAAAGTGTTATCGTTGCATGAAAGACAATAAAATGACCCGTCACAGCTATATCGCCTCACTATCAGGTTTATACTTCAAGTGTTTCCTCTAATTTTTTCATTCATTTCTATTGACCATCATCAACATCTGACTTAGCTCTTTAAATTGTATTTTAAAAATAATCAAAAAATTATATAGTATATGGGCTGAAAACAAGGTTATCCCTCACATTTATATCTTATGAGCCACTGCAGTTGTGTTGTGGTGTATTTTTCTTCAGAGGCCCCCTCTCCGGCTGGTTTTCCTTTGTTCACATAACTTCTGCCTTTAGCAATCAGATAAAATGCAGAGAATGAAGAAGTGTAATTCAGTTGAAGAATTTCATCAAACCAATGTAGAGATTAGGCGCACCATAAACTGGAAAATGCTGAAGATAAGCAGCTCAAGTACACGTTGTCACCTCCAGCAAAGACAGCTTGTTTTCTCTTATGTTGAAAGTCGGCTGCAACCCATACAACCAGATTCTGTCAAAACATGCAGACAAATGTGTGTTGGGTTTATTCCATCTCTGCGTGTTCAAAGTAACGTCAGCTCAAGTGAAGACAGAGCAGTTGACATTACAGACGCCTTTTAGTTACATAACTCCCTCTATACGTCTCTGTTTGCTCTGTTCCTCTCTCTGCCGACGAGTCTATCTTTGTCCCCCACCTCCTGTCTCCTCTGTTGTTTCGCTAGATTTGCCTTAATTCCTCACCCTTAAACCTTTAACGTTAGCGGGGTTTTGTTCACCGGCAGCCAAATATTTGTTGGCTGGTGGGAAAAGAAGCTGAGCAGAAACCACAGTTGTCTCCCTTCATCTCGTTCTCATTCAGCGTGTTCCTCCTCGCCTCGCGTGTGCAAACACTGATAGCGACAGTCCAACTGATGGCTAAATTAAAAGCGGGCGAAGCTGTCAGATGTTGCGGTCATTATTTCAACATGTTACATCTGCGTTGTCCCTCCGGAGGAGGTGCGCACATGCAACAGCACATGCAACAGCATGTGAGAGACGGGAAGCAGGATTATAACTCTGACGCGTCTCAGATTTGAAGGATGCTAATTGTATTATAGGGTTTCTTTGTCTTTCGCCACCGTGAATCCTTGAAGACACGTACGTGCTTTTAGAGAGATGGGGGATTACGCTCTGGTCATGTGAGGAACCGCACTAGTAAAGAGACAAAGTTATAGTCGAAGATATGTAAAGAAGAGATTGAAACAGGACTAAGGTCTGAGAAAGTGGGAAAGATGGATAAGGTACAATGTGTTTGTATGATCATTGAGTTATGGTAATGCCTACTGTCTGTTTGTCTCTCTCTCTGTTTTACTTATTTAACTTTTCAGATGCATTAGGTTATGAACAGAGGTGTCAAGTAACGAAGTACAAATACTTCGTTACCTTACTTAAGTAGAAATTTTGGTTATCTATACTTCACTGGAGTAATTATTTTTCAGACGACTTTTTACTTTTACTCCTTACATTTTCACGCAATTATCTGTACTTTTTACTCCTTACATTTTAAAAACAGCCTCGTTACTCTATTTCATTTCTGCCTTTAAAAAAAACCTATCCAGTTAAATTGCTCCATCCGGATAGAGTGAATTTGGTTGTGGTTGTTTCAGATGTTCTTGTCCAGTTTTGTTCTTACATCCGTTCCCTCAGATTCCTGCAACTAAACTTGGATGTACATTCCAATAAAGGTTAGGATAAATGATAACATGCCTCTGAAGTTTGACTTTTTGCACCATAACAATACTAGTTGCACCATAGGCAACTAGTCATCATATCTTCTGCTCTCTGAAACACATGTTAATGCTCAATAGTACACATATATGGTTCTTTAATATATTTGCATTATACTAAGATGCATTCATTTTCACTGGCTTTTGTGTTGTTTAAGTAGTTTTGAAACCAGTACTTTTATACTTTTACTTGAGTAAAAAACTTGAGTTGATACTTCAACTTCTACAGGAGTATCTTAAACTCTAGTATCTATACTTCTACCTGAGTAATGAATGTGAATACTTTTGACACCTCTGGTTATGAAACAATGGTGGGACAGAGGGTGAGATGAGAGAAATTATGATATGTCTGTGAATGTATTGACCTTTTGTGAAATCTTAATACAAAGAGAAAATTTTAAAAAGTTATAGTCGTCTCACACGGGCAAGTGTTGGGCTCACACTCTTTTCTCGTCCTCTCTCCCGGGGAATTAGCAGGTTCCACTTCTCTTTCTCCCCCTTCCCAAAGCTGCAGTTAAAAAAAAATCCCATCATGTATGTGTGTGTGTGTGTGTGTGCGTGTGTGTGTGTGTGTGTGTCCATCACTCACATCTGTCCAGATGTGTGTGTAGGCAGGCGAAGCTCCTCCAGACTGGGAAATATAATTTCTCTTATTAACTCTGTCCTTGATTGAAGTCGTATCGGTCGAGTGATTTTCTTTTTTTCTAAAGTGTGATGCAGAAAGTGTTTTTTGTTTTTTTTGCGGGGGTAGAACGCAGTCAGTCCGCGGCTGAAGTGTGTGCAGCACTACAGGTGAGTTATTATAGATGGAGAGATGCAGCGCCCTCCTTCACCTTGAGCCTCCTGCAGCAGTCGGTGTGGCGTGTGTTGGGGGGAGGGGAGGGAGGGGGGCGTAGCTGTCTACTCCATGATTGATGGGTGTATTTTGAGAACATCCACAGCAGCGCATGCCTGAGGCCTGGAGATTGGGAGGAGGATTCATGTGTGGCATGTGTGTGTGTGTGTGTGTGACACACTTGTGGGATCGACCGTCGCTGTGTAGATACCGGACACAATGGGCTCTTTGGTTTCTCAAATGTGCTCAAGTCAACTGATATTCTTTTGATACCTCCATATTAAATCAATATATTATTGACAGTATGTCATACCTCTAAAGTTATTGTTGCTTTTATTATTTTTTGACCAATAAATGTGATCAACGGCCTGACAAATATTGTTAGAAGCAGGTGTACGCCATGCTGCTTTGTCAAAGAATCAGAATCAGCTTTATTAAGTTTGAACATGCCAGTCAGGGAATTTGACTCCGGTTATTTCGCTCACTGTACCCAGATTTAAATAGTTGCAAACAGAAAATAGACAAATGGATCTTATTAACATATATACAATTAAAAAAAGTGAAAGGAGCAACAGTATGATGTAGACATAGTTATTGAAAGGTGCATTGTTACAGCATATGATTGTGGTTGTCATTATTATTATTATTGCAAAGAGGTTATTCTTTTGTCTCCAAATCAACGTGATCAACCAAGGCACCAATCAATAAGCCAAACCACTGAACCTCACCGCTATTATTGATATTAATACGCCGAAATAATAAACACTGGAGTCTGGCCCTCGTGCACATCAAACGCTCATCACACCACCAGATCTATTTTAATATGCAGTTAACCGAATGACTGTATTTGTTCACTTCAGGAGACTTGATGTACATTATATGAAAAGTTTGGAAATAAAAAGTTGCAGATATAAATTAGAATGTCTTGTGATATTCTCCAATAACCCTCAAGGGTTGATATTATTTAATCCAGTGTATTTCAGGGAACCCCGCAAATTGTTAAAAGTAATCAATACCCCCAACAAATGCACTCCTTTATCTTTTTTAGTAACTTTTAATAGAAAATCCATCTGTTGCAGGGAGGCCTTTTTTTAAGATGTACTTCTTCAGTAGGAGCCAGTTCAGGCACAGATCAATACATTAGTTTCTTTTCAAGTCATGCTTTGATTGGATATTTATTCAAACCAGAGAGATTGTGAATCCAATATTGTTAGGTGATTTTGTAAATACTTTTTTTTTTTCTCATAACAATATACCATTTGAATTATTTTAGCCTCATATTGATGTTGTGTAATTATTCATTACAAAGGATTTCTAAGAGATTTCACTACACTTGATTTCCAAATGGTGTGGTTCCAAATCAGTCGATGAAATTAGTGTCATTAGCAAACTAGTGTCATTGGTTCAGGCTCAGCCCGGCTCCAGAGTGGGACCCTTGTAACTGACACTCAGGTGACGACCACTGTGGTGTTTGGTTTAACTCTTCCACGTGATCACATGGGTCCATTTGAATCGCTCCGAGTCTGAGGTTGTCCACCTGGAGTGGTTCACAGCCAAGTTTGACCCAAAGTTCTCAGTGGAAAAAGGCTAAAATCCCCCCTCTCGGTTTGAGACAAGATGTTTGCTTCAAGCAGAGGAGTTTAAAGGAGCTGTATGTAAGAGCAATAATAAAACGAATCATAAAATGACCCCGATATGTCAACAGACATTTAAAAATCATGTTCATTTCAAATACTTATGTCACTGACAACAGCACTCAAGCCAGAATATTCCAGTTTAAAAAGAGGAGTTGCAGCCCTCAACTGATGTTTATGTTGTCATTTTTTGTTTTGGCCTGAAGCTCCACCCTCCACCTATCTCCCAATCACCAAGTCAGTATTGTTTCTGAAGCTCCACCCTCCACCTATCTCCCAATCACCAAGTCAGTATTGTTTCGGCATCCGGGTTGCCAGCTCGGCTCTAATTATGGCAGCCATGGCAGCCTACGTTCCTGCTGCATTCTGCAGCCTACCTGGCAACCTCTGGTCGGGGGGAGGAGGGGGAGGGTACACGCCGCTCAACAATATTTTGAAAGTGACTGCAGTACCAGTTTTGGACATTTCTTACAGACGGCTCCTTTAAGTATTGTGCTGTCTTCGGGTGAAGGAAGGAAGGAAGGAAGGAAGGAAGGAAGGAAGGAAGGAAGGAAGGAAGGAAGGAAGGAAGGAAGGAAGGAAGGAAGGAAGGAAGGAAGGAAGGAAGGAAGGAAGGAAGGAAGGAAGGAAGGAAGGAAGGAAGGAAGGAAGGAAGGAAGGAAGGAAGGAAGGAAGGAAGGAAGGAAGGAAGGAAGGAAGGAAGGAAGGAAGGAAGGAAGGAAGGAAGGAAGGAAGGAAGGAAGGAAGGAAGGAAGGAAGGAAGGAAGGAAGGAAGGAAGGAAGGAAGGAAGGAAGGAAGGAAGGAAGGAAGGAAGGAAGGAAGGAAGGAAGGAAGGAAGGAAGGAAGGAAGGAGAGAGCAGGAGGAAAGAAGGAAGGAAGGGAGAAAAGAGGAAGGGAGAAGGAAGGAGAGAGCAGGAGGAAAGAAGGAAGGAAGGAAAGAAGGGAAAAAAAGAGGAAGGGAGAAGGAAGGAGAGAGCAGGAGGAAAGAAGGATAGGAGAATTAGGTAATTTTGACCCAAAGACAGTACAAGGGTTAAGTATTGCAGTGTCTTGTTCATGGGTTTAAAGGGCAAACTAGTGGAGGAGTACAGTATGTTTACACCGTAGTGGTCGGTTGTGGTGAGGAGAGAGCTGAGCCAAAAGGCAAGACTCTTCATTTACCTGT
This sequence comes from Cololabis saira, assembly GCF_033807715.1. NCBI lineage: Eukaryota > Metazoa > Chordata > Actinopteri > Beloniformes > Belonidae > Cololabis > Cololabis saira. The sequence continues at coordinate 10,635,094 of NC_084609.1, read as the reverse complement.
TGCTCTATGTTGCGACCTTCACCCTCGGTGACGACCCGAAACAACGGGAGTCCAAACACAAGCAGCTGAATCGAGTTTCCTCCACAGAATGGCTGGACTCCACCTCAGACATGGGGTGAGAAGTTCTCCCATTCGGCAGGGTGTCGTCGTAGAGTCACTGGCATCTGGTTAGGCGGCGTCCTCGACGCCTCCTCGGGGAGATGCTTCCGGCATTTCCAACCGGGTGGAGCCCCTGGAGTAAACCCAGGACATGCTGGAGAGATTACATCTCTCAGCTGGCTAAGTAACACCTCAGTATTCTCAGATGAGCCCATAACAAATTGCTTGAACATGCTAGAAGTAGACAAATTCAAATAGTTTTTCCAATCAACAAGACACGTTCCAGTCATAAAAACAAAGGAAAGTTATGTAATATTATCCTATTGATATTCAGCTCTGAAAACCCCCCACAAAAACATTAATATCACCAACCTAATGTTCCAAGGGTGGAGTATATATGGACTATACTGTGCTGAGGATGCTTCATTAGATCTATAATGCACTTCAAGTTTTTCTCTTCGTTTAAAAGCAGTAAAAGTAATCCACTTTACCTTTCAGTTGTTTTAATATTATAACTTAATAGTGCATGCGCATGAGAACTGAACTTCCCTGGTTTAATATTTAACTGTTGTATCCGTCTTTTTAACATTTTTATTTGACTGCATGGGCTCTAATTGAGTTGGGTTGAATCTCGTTAACCCTAATACATAATTTAATGTAATCAACAGCATCCAGGATGCTGTTATGAAACACGCTACTTTACATAATTTTCCTTTTTAACATTTAACAAAAGAGTCTCACAAAATAGCATTTTTTTCTGACCCCAAAGGGACAACTACAGGGTTTTGTAAGTGTGCAGGTTTAAAGTAAACGAGGAGTACGCTTGTCTGTCTGTGTGCAGCTGTTCACTTGCAACTCCTTGACAAAGACCTAGTCAAATAAACGGAAACTTCAGCTGAAGAAGACAAGACTGAGCGCCCGGTCACAGTTCAGCACATCTCGTACTGTGCTGGAATGTTGTGATAAGCTGCAAGCTTGTGAATCGTTCTTTCTTTCCTTATTCTGCCACCTTTGTGTCTCTGAGTCAGAGACCAGAAACTGCACAGGTGTGTTTAACAGGAAACAAAATCAGTCAACAATCATGATTTAAAGAGGAATAAATCAGAGCAGGACACTGCTGCTTGCTGGTGACACATTGAGCTGTTACTTTGCCTTTCTGGATCTTGGTTTAGTTGCAGCACAATTAACATCAATAAAGGTTTGTTTGGTACATGTGTGTGTCATTGTCGGTGTGTAAAAGCATAATAGAAATTATTTCATCGTAGTGGGTCTTAGTATTGGGCGAATGCAGACTCCAACAAACAACCTTTTGCCATTGTTTATTTCACAAAATCAAAGCCAACAAGGAAAACTTGTCTTGTGTATGATGCCATGTGCCCCCAATGATTCAAGAGCTTGCAACTTCACTTTAAGCAGCTATAACGTTACACCAAAGCATTTCAGTTAGTTTAGGGTTTGAACTTTGACTTGGCCATTCCTTGAGCCTTCAACCCAAGTACAGCAAGGTGTCAAGGTCCCTCGACCCCCCAACACCATAGTTGACAGTGACATACTTCTGCTGAAGTGACGCTGGGTAATAAGGCAAAAGGAACGCCACTTTGGTCTCATCTGCCCACGCAGACATTGTTTCAGAAGTGGTTTGGTCATATGTACCTTTCTAAAGTTTGGCTGCCATGTTCTTTTTAGACAGAAGATCTCTTGGCATCTTTTTCAAACAAACCATACTGGTTAGTCATTTCCTGTTTGTGCTGGCATTGACTTTAATTTGTATCATGCTCAGTAAGGAGTATATTATCTGAGATATAGCTATTATGTATCTATTTATTTCCTCCTCTCTCTCAGAGCGTTGCACAGTCTGACTTTTTAGGCAAGTTTACCAGGACTTCCACTCATGTGGAGATTCAAGCTTGAATTTTAGCAGCCAACATTCATCATGCTGTCCAAATGATCAAAGCCACTTCTTTTTACAAGCGTGTTGATATTCACCCAAATAAGCTGAGCAGCTGTGTTCCCGCTGCCAAAATTCCCCACACTGCCTTGACGATCAAACATAAATATAACAATGGACGAAGCCTTCGGTCACATGACCCATTGGTTTCTGAAGACCTGTTTTGAAGCCTGTTTTTCTCAGGTTTCAAAACAAAAATGTTGGTCAGGAAGCCAAGAGGGGCCGTCAGACATTTACACTGGGATATACGGTTTAACATGCCAACTCGACAGCTGAATCAAAAATGACATCGCATTAGCCGACGCTGGCTTAAAGGTAGGGTCCCTGATGTTTTAGAGCTTGCAAGATTTGAAAGTGGCACCTCCTCTAAGCCCCGCCCCCTCCTCCCCCTCCCGTCAGCGCTCCGTCCAAAGCCACGCCCCCACAAACTTTGGGGAACGCGCATTTGCAGGAGTCCAGTTTCCCAGGACATTTTGGACAGCACATTTTCAACAAAACTACCCCATGTCTCATTCACCTGTAAGCGAGGCCGGTTTTAGGGTGGGGCAGGGGTGAGCTGTGCCCACCCAAACGTGCGTCCTGCCCACCCAATCAAAGTTATGGGGATCCTTTATTTTTTTTATAATTTTATTTTCTTATGAATATAAAAAAAATATCACAGAATATCTGTACCATTTCTGATTGGGTGGGCTATGCGCGTCATTTTTAGACACAACAATAAACGCATACCGCAAAAGGGACCCGAAGTCCCAGCGAAATGAGCACAAGAGAGAAGTTCAGAACAGCAGACAGGGCACACACTGAGGGCTGATTTATGGTTCCGCGTTACACCAACGCAGAATGGTGCGCGTTGCCGCGTACCCTACGCCGTAGGCTACGGCGTAGCCCTACGCCGTAGGCTACGGCGTAGCCCTACGCCGTACCCTACGCCGTACCCTACGCCGTACCCTACGCCGTACCTTACGCCATACCCTACGCCGTAGGCTACGCCGTAGCCATGGCAACAGAGCCTGCAGCGCACCGCAACCCGCTCTCGCCGGCATGGAGACGCCTCCATCCCCACGGACCCCTGGTTCCGAGCCGGAACGGCTGCGGCGCTTCAGTGTGGCTGCACGTGTTCCTGCGGGCTGCTGTTGCTGCTTTTCCAGGACTCCTGCAAGCAGGAAGCAGTATGGGGGTCCGTGGAGATGGAGACGCCTCCATCCCCACAGACCTCCATACTGCCTCTGAGCCGGAGCTGCTGCGGTGCTTCAGTGCGGCTGCACGTGTCCCCGCGGGGTGCTGCTGCTGGGCGGAGAGGCCTGCAGTAGCTGCGCCCGGATCGATGACTCTGCTCCCCGCAGCGGGGACCGAGCCGCTCTGGAAATAACTACATAATAACTACATACTGGGGGTTCGTGGCAGAGGGGAGGGAAGGGGGGGGGGGGTTACACTGGGACACTGTGAGCCCAGGACGATCCGTGGGAAGTGGACACGGGGGCTGGAAGCGAGTGCGCGCATGGGACAGAGGGCGGGGCGTGGGCGGCATGAAGGCATCTGATTGGTTCTTTCCCCCCTGCCAAGCCTCTGGTCCTCTGACCAATCCGTTTCATTCGGACCGCAAAAGAGTTAGAGTTTTTGGATTAAAGCTGTCAGAGAGGTCGGATGTTTTTCTTTCCTTTTTCTGAACACATTATTCACTGGCTACTCTCAGGATGGAAGGACCATTTCATTCAATATAACAATAAATGTTTTTGAATACGATTGCAGACTATACCTTTAATACAAACAGGTGGTTGCTTCACAGCCACGTGGTAATCACCCATGCGGAAGTGAACAGCCAGAGATCGGCTGAGTCGACTGCCAATAAATCATATTAGAAAGACGTTTATTGCTCGATATAAACTCGGGAGTCAGCAGAGATTAACTCGTTTTTGGAGCCACCCTCTAGCGGTCACTCGAGGAACTGCAACAAAACTTCCATGTGAGACTCAATGTGGAAGTAAGATGGTTGGTGCTTGCTTTTAAAGCCACCTGTAACTGACTGTCTTTCTCCTCTTCAGCATTTTCCTTGACCCAAAAAAGTTTTTAGTGAAACTAAAGAGGTTCTTCTTCTCCTAAGGGGAACACTAGACAGTTGTGTCCTGGTTGATGCTAAGATGTTTGGTAGAATCTTCTCCCAAGTAAATCCCATGAGCCAATTCCCACTCAGCTTTTAAAGACTTTCTATGAATCCCTTTAGGGCGAGCTTCTAAATATTGTGAATTTCCCTCTTCAGACTGGTATCTCTACTTCTGCCTTCAAGACAGCCGTGGTGGACCCCATCTGAAGAAAAGCAATCTGAATCCTGATGTTTTTAATAACTATGGACCAGTATCCAACTTTTTAAGCAATATTTTTGAGAAACTTGTTTTTATTCAGTTGAATGATTTTTTTTTTTAAATCAAAAATAATGTTTGTGAGTGATTTCAATCTGGTTTAGGATGAACCACAGTACAGAGACAGTCTTAGTAAAAATCATCAATGATTTTAAGTGCAACTTGGACACGCACAAGATTTTAGTCCTGGTAGTTTTGGATCTAAGTATAGCCATTGCACGCATCACTCCCGTCGTTACGTCACGACAGGAGCAGAATCTGAACGGCTCGTAGAAGTCACATCACACTGGACGGCTCATCCGGGCGGCTGTACAGACACTGCAGAATTTGGTTGCTTTCCTCCTTCTCGTGAGTTGGCAGTCTGAGGGGAGACCACTTTATATATGTTAAAGCAAGAGAAAACGTGTTTTTCATAATAGGTCCCCTTTAAGAGACATGGTATTGTTTTCACAGCTATACTGATGACACACTGTGATGGCCGTTTTCATTTTATTTTAGATGCAGCTCAGTTTGGACAAAACCAAAGTTTTAGTAATCGGTCCCAAGGCTAAGAGAGAGAAACCGTTGTTAACATTAAAATTTGGTTTTAAAATCACTGCGTTTGGCTCCCCGTGTCTTTCAGGATCGATTTAAAGGTATCTCTTATGGTTTTAAAAGTCTAAATGGTCATGCCGCTTCTTATTTTATTGATTTGCTTTGACCTTATGAACCTTATGAAACTTGTGGACCCTCGGGAACCGACAGTATGTTGAGGCTGCTTTCCAATCCTACGCCCCACGTTTGTGGATCAGCCTACCGAAGAACCGGAGGGCTGCAGAGAGTGTTAATGTTTTTAAAAGTAGGCTCAAGACCTGCTTTTTAATCTTTTAACTAATGTAACCTTTGTTTTAATCCTTTTTTTTAGACTTTATGTCTTAGATTTTCTGTTATTTATTGCAAAACTTTTACATATTCCTGTCGGGCATCATGGACAGATTTTCTCAATACAATGCCATGCAGAAAAACCTTGACTTGAAAGATGTTATCTTACATGTGTGCAGAACAAACAACACATCAGTTCAGAGAACCGGTCTCATTCTGCTCGGCATTACTCAGTTTCTTGGCGCAGTATCACCGTACTTCCTGATGAAAAGGGAAGAAAGGAATCAGTCAGCAGCCTCCAAACATAAAAGAAATCATTCCCTGTTGTTGCAGGCTCTGTTCCTAGAATCGTTTTTTATTTTATTTTCCAACACCTCTGTTGAAACAAAGACAGAAAATTGCCTTGCAGGTGAGATTCTGTCAGCCAAGTCATGTTTACAAATCAACATGCCCAAAGAAAAGACTGGGAAAATATTGTATCTGACAGAGCCAGTGACCATCCACGCAGCATCTCTCTGCAACCTTTATTGTGCTTTTGATTACAGCAGACAGGACGGTGATTATCGCTACAAAAACGCAACAATACAGCCATTGTTCTTTTAAAAGGCGGCCAAGTTTATAAAATGCATGGTATTCTGGTTAAAGAACCAGCACCTTTTGAAGTTTTCTGAAAACACACAGTCACAGCATGACATTTTAGCTTTATTAGTATGTTACCTTTAAAAAATAATGAACACACTTAACATAAAAACACAGATGCCTCAAGCAGAATATTTATCTTAAATCAGTAACAGCTGCTAAATGTAGTGAACAACTTATCCTTGATTATTGTACAATAAATGCCTTCATTTTTCTAAAAATGCTAACTGCTTATTATTTTGAAAACAGTGGGAGTTGAAGTCAGAGAGTTTGTGAGTGTATTATGAATACTATTACGTATACAGTAGTAGCTCTCATTGTTAGTGTTACCATCCCTCGCTAGATTTGTGTTTTCTACCAAGGCGCAAGTGATTCACATGGAATAATGCAGCATTCAATCCAGCTTTATTATTTAATTTTTCCTCTCACTATTATTAGCCTCACTGTTTACTGTTCAGACTTCTGCAGCGACACCAGAACTAGATTACTGCTGCTGCTTCACGTGGTGACACGAGTTGGCTGATTCTGCAACACTTTTGACATGGATTTACTTAAGAAAATCACATGACGTGAAGCAGCTGCCTTTTACGGGCTTCTGAAGGAAACAACATGACAACATTACGAGCCTTAATCCACAAAAGCACATATATATCCAGTACTGGAGTTGAGGGGGGATGAGGGGGATGGCATCCCCCCTGAAATAAAAACGGTCAAAATCATCCCCCCTGTAAAACTGCCATCCCCCCTTTCCATCCCTTATGTCATTTCATCAATGAATGTGGTTTTACTGCTATTTCAACATTTAGAGTCATCACCAGAAAAATAACTTATTTGACAATTTTCACCTGTTTCAAGTACATTTTCACTTGAAATAAGTAGAAAAATCTGTCAATGGGACAAGATTTATCTGCTCATTACAAGCAATAAAATCTTGTTCCACTGGCAGATTTTTCTACTTATTTTAAGTGAAAATCTACTTGAAACAGGTGAAAATTGTTGTTTTTTCCACTGATGAGTCTTGTTTTAAGTGTAATGAGATTTTTTTACTAAAATGAGACATTTTAACTAGAAATAAGACAAATATTCTTGTTAAGATTTTGAGTTTTTGCAGTTTGATGTATTTGATGTAAGCCCAGTGGATATTTAAAGCAGGAATGACATAGCAGCAGATAAATGCAGCCTTTTGTAAGCAGTATTTCTGCAGGTGTTTTGGTCAGTGCTATTATTTGTAATATATTATATTATTTGTAATCAGCACAAATTATCTGTCCCCATATGATAAAATCCACCATCCCCCCTGATTTTTTTTTTACAACTCGAGTACTGTGTACGCCTGCCCTCATTAACCCACTGAAACTCAGTTAAAATACATGTCCATACAAAGGAAATATCAAGTACGTCCTCTGAATATTCATACTTGATGTAAATGTAAATATACTTTATTTATTTAGCCCTTTACAGCCACCTCTAAGTGAGCCAAAGTGCTTTACAGAATTAAACATACATAAATACAACATACAATTATAAGACAGAGCAAAAAATAAATAGAATAAAAGAAAAAGAGTAAAAAGTGTCACCACACTACTGGGTATTGAAAGCCATTCTAAATAAGTAGGTTTTAAGCTTTGATACAAATGTTTTAATTAAGTTAAAGCCATAAATGTTTTATTTAATTAAGTTCAAGGCATACATTTATTTTGTGAGGTAAATGGGATAATCAGATGGTACACCGACCGATAGTGGGCTAAAAAGTGTTTAAAGGATGAAAATGAAGTAAATCACCCATAAAAATCCTTTAAGGTCAGTTCAAGACGAAATACAACGTGGCCTCAAATCATAGGTACAGTAACTCAGGTTTTGGTTTTAAAACTTTTAATCTTTCACTAACCTGACCCTTTTTTTGAAACATCGAGTCTTTTCCATCCCTAACTTCAGACCTGAACTCAGCATTTTATTGTCCGTCCCATGCTGGCGTCCCCTCAACAGCTGAAATCAATGAAAGCCTTGCTGCAGGTGGGGTTCACTCGATGTTCACCCCAAGTAAGAGCACTGAAACTGTCTGTCGATAGCTTTAAAAAAGTGATAACAATCTGGAAGATAAAAACAGAAACGGAATGTGCACCTGATGAACAAATTGACATCCGGATGTTTCGGATCCAGTCCTAGTTTTTCATGTGAGCTCTTTTGATCATCCTTTCCTGCAATCATAAAAAAGAAAAACCCGAGACTAAAGTTGGACAGCAGTCCTGGTTGTCTCTTGTGACAACTGCCTGTTGCTTTATAGCATCACGTAGGGATGGGCGGTATGGACTAAAAGATTTATCATGATAATTTCTGGCATTTATCCTGATAACGATAAAAATGACGATAAAAAAAATACCAATTCAACTCCATCTTTGTAACTATAAATCTATTACATCCGCCATGTTTGTTACACAAAAAACTCATCAACAGGAATTTATCTTTCTTTCTTTCTTTCTTTCTTTCTTTCTTTCTTTCTTTCTTTCTTTCTTTCTTTCTTTCTTTCTTTCTTTCTTTCTTTCTTTCTTTCTTTCTTTCTTTCTTTCTTTCTTTCTTTCTTTCTTTCTTTCTTTCTTTCTTTCTTTCTTTCAGGCTCATTTCTTTCTTTCTTTATTTCTTTCTTTCAGGCTCAATTCTTTCTTTCTTTCTTCCAGGCTCATTTCTTTCTTTCTTTCTTTCAGGCTCATTTCTTTCTTTCTTTCCGGCTCATTTCTTTCTTTCTTTCTTTCTTTCTTTCTTTCTTTCTTTCTGGCTCATTTCTTTCTTTCTTTTCTTTCTTTCTTTCAGGCTCATTTCTTTCTTTCTTTCTTTCTTTCTTTCTTTCAGGCTCATTTCTTCCTTTCTTTCTTTCTTTCTTTCTTTCTTTCAGGTTCATTTCTTTCTTTCTTTTCTTTCTTTCTTTCAGGTTCATTTCTTTCTTTCTTTTCTTTCTTATTTCTTTCTTTCTTTCAGGCTCATTTCTTTCTTTCTTTCTTTCAGGCTCATTTCTTTCTTTCTTTCTTTCTTTCTTATTTCTTTCTTTCTTTCTGGCTCATTTCTTTCTTTCTTTCTTTCAGGCTCATTTCTTTCTTTCTTTCTTTCTTTCTTTCTTTCTTTCTTTCTTTCAGGTTCATTTCTTTCTTTCTTTCTTTTCTTTCTTTCTTTCTGGCTCATTTCTATCTTTCAGGTACGTTGTGCATCTATTTAACACAGAACAATAAATCAGATTTACACAAAAACGTCATCAACAGGAATTTATCGTTTTTACCGTGAGATACAAATTCTTACCGTGGGGAATTTTTTTGACGGTTTATCGTGAACGGTAAAATATCTCCCATTCCTAGCATCACGTCAAAGATGAACGCCGGTGAAACCGACTCTCAGAGCTATCGGTGGACGTCATGACAGAAGTGATTAAGAGACTTGAAAAAAGTACCGACAGCAGAGAAACAAGAGATTGACCAAGCAGGAGAAAAGATGAGTAAATCTCAGACATTATAATAGAAGCGCCTCCAACACCATGTCTAAGGGAGACCAGCTGGTCGAAAAGTTGTGTATGAAGCCTGTTTTTGTCAGATATTATGCAGCTGTCAATCATGATTATGGGAAAAAGTAAAGGGGACAAAGCCTGCAGTATAAATGAAAAATGAGTGAAGGGAACGATTTAGTTCTGCACACAATGTCTTCTTTAAAAAACAATAGTTGCACGTTAGGGCAGATGTCATTTTAACATTGGGCCACATCTATATTCTATATATTTTACTTACTGCACAAGTAATCATCTGTTTGTTTGTTTTTTCAATCATCTGTTTCTGTTTGCAAACAGTGAACTCAGCCAGTTGTTGCAGATAAAAAGCAATAATCTCAGTGTTCTTCCTCAACGTTGGTCGTTATTAATCCCAGCAAAACCTTTTTCACTTTTTTTTTTTTTTTTTTCTAGTTTATTTTCGGTCATGACACAAAAAAAAAAAAAAAAAAAAAAAAACAAGAATAAAACTGACAACAAGAAAACGTTCAATTGTTCAAAGAAAATATAACAAAAAAGTTTCCAGTATACAAATAAACAAATAACATCTAGCCCGAAAAAGGGGTAGGCTGAAGCAAAGCTTATTATTTGCCTACCCTCAAAAAGATTAATTAAATTAATAAAATAAAGCAAAAAGTAAGAGAAAGACTGGCCGTAAAACAAATTGCCTCTGTAGGGATAACAAACATTCCTCAAAAAATAAAAAAGATTTTTAAAATAAAGGTGCAGTCTACATGTTACCTTCATCCTTAAAAAAATCAAAGCAAATCACCAATTAAATAAATACCCAAATCAACATCAAGCCACTCATTAATTTAATAGAAGGAAATCATCCTTCTTTTCAATGTTTTTTTACATAAAGTTAAAGTTCTACATAATTTCAAATCTATATCTAATTTATTCCATCTAATTTATTCCATACATACATTTCATCTGAAAATGCTATCAAGCCTTGATTGACAGCTTCAAACTCCAATATGGAAACATCAATGGACATTTCACAACTTTTCAAAGGCTGATTTCAAATTTGGGGAAGAATAACTCTCCTTGGTGTGAACGTGCGCCGTTACAACTCTGCAGATCTTTTACATGCTTTTCACCTCTCTAGCAAATGAGCGTATAAATGTACAGTATATACAGTAGTTGCACTTTGAGGAGCACATTTGAAGTTGGCTATGAATTCAGTGTCTTTTGAACATTTTAACAACTTGCACGACGGTTTGTCCTCCAGATGCCAGCCGCCAGCCTGCTGCTCGATTTTAATTGATAAGATTGTGAAGATAAAAGGCATCTCATCGTCGACAATAATGTACCGCTGTTATATTGGCAAAGTGATTGTTTTTCTGTGATATCTATGGGTGGAATCGGTGTATGCATGCAAGAAAACATCCCCTGTGGTGAGGAAGTGTCAGTAGTGGAGTACAAAAGGATGTCTGTTCTCATTCAGCAGCCGCCGTTGCTGCTGGAGGTGAGACGTGCTCCTCCATTCCTTCATGCGACTCCACCAGTCCTAGTATGTGCTTCACGGTCCAATAAAACCCAAAAAATATATAAATATATTTGCTGCAATGACAAATGAAGAATGGGAATGTGTGAAAGTGTCTAAGACAGACAGGAGTGGTGAGTTCAGCAACATCTTAGGGAGTGAAAAAATGAATCAGAGGAGGGGGGAAAGGTGTAGTAATGCTTTTGGTGTCTAGAGCTGTGGCAACTACACAAGTAGGAGCTAATGAGCCAAACAATGAAGGTCTGGGGAAAGAGTAGTGGAAGCGAGGCTGAGAAAAGTGGTTCCAGTTTATGAGAGGGATCACGGTCTTTCATGCCAAGGAAGAGCAGTGATACACTGAATGCCTTGGGAATACTGATGGACGTGTTCAGGGAAAGACAGAGAGCCGAGGGAGGAATTGAGGGAGGATTGCACGAGGAAGTCTGGAGCAGCCAGATACGTTTGTTAGAGTGGTAAAATAAATAAGAAAAAAATGTATAGTGGCAGCTAGGAATGGGCGATATTTTACGTTCATCGATATACCGTCCAAAAATTCCTCACGATAAGAATTTGTCATCTTGCGGTAAAAACGATAAATTCCCTTTGATAAAGTTTTTGTGTAAAAATGATTTATGGTTCTGCGTTAAATCCACAACGTACAGGAAGGAAGGAAGGAAGGAAGGAAGGAAGGAAGGAAGGAAGGAAGGAAGGAAGGAAGGAAGGAAGGAAGGAAGGAATGGAAGGAAGGAAGGAAGGAAGGAAGGAAGGAGGAAGGAAGGGAAGGAAGGAAGGAAGGAAGGGGAAGAGCAGGAGAAAGAAGGAAGGAAGGAAGGAGAGAGCGGAAGGAAGGAAGGAAGGAAGGAAGGAAGGAAGGAAGGAAGGAAGGAAGGAAGGAAGGAAGGAAGGAAGGAAGGAAGGAAGGAAGGAAGGAAGGAAGGAAGGAAGGGAGAAAAGAGGAAGAAAGGAAGGAAGGAGAGAGCAGGAGGAAGGAAGGAAGGAAGGAAGAAGGAAGGAAGGAAGGAAGGAAGGAAGGAAGGAAGGAAGGAAGGAAGGAAGGAAGGGAAGAGCAGGAGGAAAGAAGGAAGGAAGGAAGGAGAGAGCGGAAGGAAGGAAGGAAGGAAGGAAGGAAGGAAGGAAGGAAGGATGGAAGGAAGAAGGAAGGAAGGAAGGAAGGAAGGAAGGAAGGAAGGAAGGAAGGAAGGAAGGGAGAAAAGAGGAAGAAAGGAAGGAAGGAGAGAGCAGGAGGAAGGAAGGAAGAAGGAAGGAAGGAAGGAAGGAAGGAAGGAAGGAAGGAAGGAAGGAAGGAAGGGAAGAGCAGGAGGAAAGAAGGAAGGAAGGAAGGAGAGAGCGGAAGGAAGGAAGGAAGGAAGAAGGAAGGAAGGAAGGAAGGAAGGAAGGGAGAAAAGAGGAGAAAGGAAGGAAGGAGAGAGCAGAGGAGAAGGAAGGAAGGAAGGAAGGAAGGAAGGAAGGAAGGAAGGAAGGAAGGAAGGAAGGAAGGAAGAAGGAAGGAAGGAAGGAAAGGGGAGAAGGAAGAAAGGAAAGGAGGAAGGAAGGAGAAAAGAGGAAGGGAAGAGGGAAGGAGAGAGCAGGAGGAAAGAAGGTAGGAAGGAAGGAAGGAAATGAGCCTGAAAGAAAGAAAGAAAGAAAGAAAGAAAGAAAGAAAGAAAGAAAGAAAGAAAGAAAGAAAGAAAGAAAGAAAGAAAGAAAGAAAGAAAGAAAGAAAGAAAGAAAGAAAGAAAGAAAGAAAGAAAGAAAGAAAGAAAGAAAGAAAGAAAGAAAGAAGGATAAATTCCCGTTGATGACGATTTGTGTAACAAACATGGTGGATCTGAGAGCGAGATAGATTTATAGTTGAAAAGGTGGAGTTGAATTGGTATTTTTTAATCGTTATCGGGATAAATGCCGGAAATTATCGTGATACATTTTTTAGTCCATACCGCCCATCCCTAGTGGCAGCATGACAGCAATGAGGGATGCAGCCGGAGTAACAGGTGGGGGTTCAGGGGAAAGTGGGTCTGCATCAAGAATCAACCCCATCCTCTTCCCGTTGCCGTGGTAATGGAAAGGTTGGCAGAGGAGGTCAGACAGATGTCTCCATGGACTATGATGTTACATGACATTTGGATGGTAAGACTGAGGAACCGGTGACAGAAACTGGATTTTGCAGAGGAGAGTGCCTCCAGTTATGATAAATGACGAGCAGTCGGAGTAAACAAACATTTCTACCGGCTGGTTGTGAGACCAGCGTTTCAATATGAGACGAAGCAGCACTGACCAAGAGACAGTAAGCAGAAGTGCAGGCAGCAGGAGTTGAAAATGCTATTTATTTTCTTTGGACTTGACAAGGATGGATAGGATTAAAAACAACCAGGACTGACCATCTAGGAGACAAAGTGAGAGAGGCTGGATAGAGATGGTTTGGACGCGTGAAGAGGAAAGATGGTGAATACGCTGGAAGAGGGCGAGGGATGGAGCTGCCAGGCGGGAGAAAAACAGCAGGGAGCAAAAGAGAAGATTTCTGGACATGATAAAGGAGGAAGTTGGTGACAGGAGTAGTTGCAGAAGACAGGGTGAGATGGAAACAGGTGATCTGCTGCAGGAACTCCTAATAGGAAATGTCAAGTGAAGAAGAAATTGGAGAAATGTCCCTTTTTCTTGAAAAGCTCTTCAGTTTATTTATGCTGTTTATTTAAAGCACCTAACTAATAGGTCAAGAGATCTTGGCAAAGAGAGATGCAGGTCACCTTTGTGTATTCAGGTATTCAATTCAGTTCAGTTTAATTCAAAATACTCCATTAATTTCCAAGGAGAAATGAATGAAAGCGGCTTATTTTAATAGCGACTAAATCAGTCTAGCAGAAATGGCTCAAATTAGTGCAGTGTCATAATCAAGTAGTGTAGTTTATATTTCCTCCTGCTAAAAATAACACGGTTTGGCAGCTTACATGTTCTAACAACACCTTCTCTGAGCATTGTAATTAACATTTACATCAGTGGAGAATCTCACACACGCTATCTTTCCCTGCCAGTGCCGTGCAGCACCTTCACCGCCTCCTTGCATCACCATCACAGTCATGTCAAGCGCAATATTTAAGATGTGCTTTTTTTTTCTGCAGTAAATAATAGCAGACTCCACAGCAGGCTCTATTTCTTTTAAATTACCTCATCGTCTTTGCACTCTGAAAGGGAAAATCCCATAAGCAGATGTGTATTAGGACTATGGTGCAAAGGTGACTTTGTCGACTCCTCAAAAAATGGGTTTTCTGCAGAGAGAATGAATGTGGGGTGTCATGTTTGTTACAAAACTGTTGTAAATATAAATGACAGGTCAGTGCAATCCCTTTATTTGATGGATAAGACCCCAAATGTAAAGCTCCTGAGATCATCTGCTCAGAACCGTGGATAGATGTGAACACAAAGCCATTTGGGCTCTTTTGTCTGTGGGGCTTTTCAGAGACTTTCCAACATAAATCTGTGTTGATAAAAAGAATGGGATCCTTTTATTTGTTTGAAATGTTACGTATTGTATATTTTACTCCATTGTGTGCTCCGGTGTCTGAGTATCAGTCAGGGGAATGTGTCCCTGACTTGGCCGGTAGAAACTTTCATTCATCAGCAGAGACAAGGTTTTCTCTCCAATGTGGGCTGCTTTCAGAGCTAACTTGATGAATGAAACCGTGCACAGTGCAGTACTTTAATTTTTGGTGACTAAAAAGACCCGAGGCACTGAACGTGACTCTGTTCAGCCTCTTTGCTTTTCAAAAGGTGGAAGAAATGAGGGGGCGAAAAAAGAAAGAGCGCTGTGTGTTTTTTTTCTGCCCTCTTCCCAGGTCCAAATTAGAAAAAGCCGAATGAGAAATGTTTGAGACATGACTTCAGAAAGGACCTTCTCTGAACATCCTTATATTAGAATGCATGATCATAAGTGATGGACACCGCAGGAGGGAGGAGGTAGGGAAAGAAATGGGAAGACAAAATGTGGTAAGATATAAGTGAGTAGCGGTAGTGAAGATGGCAGGATGCCTCCTGCTGGCTGAAAGGAGCCTTCTTCATTTGGCTGCGGGATGGATGTTTTGGCGTGACGGGCAGTCATGAACATTTCTCCAAATTGCTTCAGCACTTCATCATAACTGCTACAACTTGAATATCACGCACCGGTCCGACGTGTCGTTCCTTTTTATGCAGCAACAACACACTCTGTGTCTCCTCTTCCCCGGGAGGGGGTCCTCCTCCGCGGGAGGTGACGGAGGGTTAGGGAGGGTTAGGGAGGGCAGTCAGCGGAGCCAGACAACAGAGAGCAGAGAGAGCATCCTCCCATGTTCGGGTCTATCAGCACCCTGCTCCCTGGAAGAAGAAGAGAGTGTGTGCGTGTGTGTTTTTGGACAGCATGCTGAATCCCTCATGGTCCGGTGCGTTCATCCGTGTGTCTATCTTTATTTGTTTATTTATTAGGATCCCCATTAGCCATCACTCCGTTGTGTAAAAACATACAGAATAACAATAGAGTATAGAATTATACATGGTAGTGACACGGAAGAAACTACAATATTAAAATAATTTACCACAGTGTCGACTACTATTAGAATTGGAAAAGTTTGTTAAAACCTGTTTTCACACAAACTCAATTACGGAAGAGTATTAGGGCCAGGCAGGAGAGAAATAAAAATAATATTTTAGAGGAGGAAGATTTTTTTTTCATTATGCACTTCGAGAAAAAAATCGAAATGTTGAGAAAAAAGTTGAAATGTCGAGAATAATGTTGAAGAACAATTTCGAGAAAAAAGTTGAAATGTTGAGAAAAAAGTAAAAATTTGGTGAATAAAGTTGAAATGTTGAGAAAAAAGGCAAAATTTCGACTTTATTCTTGAAATTGTATTTCAACATTAATCTCAACATTTCAACTTTTTTCTCGAAATTGTATATCAACATTATTCTCAACATTTCGACTTTTTTCTTGATGTGCACAATAAAAAAAAATCTTCCCCTCAAATATTTTTTCTCCTGCATGGCTCTAATACTCTTCCGTACTCAATACCTAGGCTTATGAAACCAAAAAACAACAAAAACAAAAGCTTACCAAAAAACCAAGAAGTCAGATATTAGTCAGATATTACACACACACCTTTCTAAAATCATCTTTTTCAGTTTGTTTTTAAAACTACTTCTGCTTTCAAGTAATAAGGGCTCAGGTGGAAGCCTGTTCCACTCTGCAACAGCTCTGTACATAGCTGTTCTTCTAAGTCTATACTTGATAGGAAAAGCCCTGCATACACTAATTAGATATATATGCATCGGCTGAGAGTGCTGTGTAAACATGTGGTTGTGAATGTGACCCGTGGTGGGCGAGGGCCTCGAGTGGTCAACAAGTCGAGAAAATCACCATCTAAATGGATCCCATTAAACGTTGCATTTACTATAATGTAAGTCCAATGTTTTGGGGAATTTGTTTTGTGGCTTTCTGATATACAGCACCGTGTGCTTCATATGCTTGATCTAACTGTTTAATGCTTAGTAAATATTCATGGAGCATTAATATCTAAGGAAAATGATGACATGTTTAAATCTGGGCACCATTTTCACATAGTTGTGGGTTTAAACGATTACCGGGGACGACAGTCTTTGAAATTGGACTAGTCTTTCTGTGACATTGCTGTATGTTCATTCCGGCAGAGCAAAGCTCTGCATCAGCATTAAAGTGTAACAGCTGACAGACTAAAGGTAAAGAGGGTATTTAACTACCTGCCACGGCCACTTTGCTAACTCCGCTATCCGGGTCCATTGCAAGTTGCTGGTTGACCTAATCTGACCTAATATTCTTCACTGGTAATCCCAATGTTTTAGACCCTGCAGACAAATGCAACGGTGCATCATCCAATGGACCATAAAAAGGGCAGTAGGTAATTTCACTTTGGTACTCGCTCGTATTTAGTGGAACCAAAGTTCAGAGACGAGTTAAATCTAATAGAAAAAGAGAGACCTGGAGGATGGAGGCGGAGGGAGAAAGACATCAGGATGTACTGAGAGACCGCTTACCTCAGGAAACTGTCGGTTCCTTCACGCTGCTTTGCTGCTGACGGAGGGAGAAAACTTCGGCAGAAAAAGAGCTGGACCTGCTAATGCCGGCTGGAAAATCTCTCTGTGGCGCTGGGATGAGAGTAATCCCAGCTGTAGATACAGGCCGAATGAATTTTTGGCTTTTCGTGGAGTTTGTTGCCCTGAAGGTGGAGTTTCACCTTCAAAAAATCCACTGGAAGAAAAGGCCAAGTTTGAAAGCCGTCGGCAGCATCACTTCTGCGAATGATGTGTGAGAGAATACAGTCATCGGGTCGATGTTGGCCACGTCAGTGGTACGTTTCACCAAGCGGGTTCAGTTGGGAGCGATGTAAATCATCCTCCAAGTCCAGAGGTGTCAAGTAACGAAGTACAAATACTTCGTTACCTTACTTAAGTAGAAATTTTGGTTATCTATACTTCACTGGAGTAATTATTTTTCAGACGACTTTTTACTTTTACTCCTTACATTTTCACGCAATTATCTGTACTTTTTACTCCTTACATTTTAAAAACAGCCTTGTTTTTATTTTATTTTATTTTATTTTTTATTTCATTTCGGCCTTTAAAAAAAAACTATCCAGTTAAATTGCTCCATCCGGATAGAGTGAATTTGGTTGTGGTTGTTTCAGATGTTCTTGTCCAGTTTTGTTCTTACATCCGTTCCCTCAGATTCCTGCAACTAAACTTGGATGTACATTCCAATAAAGGTTAGGATAAATGATAACATGCCTCTGAAGTTTGACTTTTTGCACCATTACAATACTTATAGGCAACTAGTCATCATATCTTCTGCTCTCTGAAACACATGTTAATGCTCAATAGTACACATATATGCTTCTTTAATATATTTGCATTATACTAAGATGATTCATTTTCAATGGCTTTTGTCCTTAATGGCTTTTTTCCCCCTTACTTTACTTTTACTTTTATACTTTAAGTAGTTTTGAAACCAGTACTTTTATACTTTTACTTGAGTGAAAAATTTGAGTTGATACTTCAACTTCTACAGGAGTATTTTTAAACTGTAGTATCTATACTTCTACCTGAGTAATGAATGTGAATACTTTTGACACCTCTGTCCAAGTCTATTACCGGGGTAACGTACCCCGAGTTACTTTCTGCCTCCTCCTCTTCATTAAGTTGAAACAAGTTCATTTTAAATTTGCGCCCATTTTGGAAACATCTGAACAGTGACGTCGGAAGAGCGTTGGGTCAGCCGACATGATCGTCCCCTTCCATGCATCACAAATATTACGTATGTTCATATTTCACACAAAATACCCTGGACTATTAATTTCATAAACTGTTATTAATCTGAAAATACCCGTTTTAAAACGATGTGGTTACTGAACATGCTCTATTCTACCCACAAACCGCCCCACCACCACCTCTCAACTCTCACACATGTATACGTTTCTTTACCGTCAGCCATATAGCCATCAAGCAATTAATATGATTTAAAAGTTGATATTATGAATTGTTTGAAATAGCCTATTTATTCTCCTGCTCCCATTCGTATGAGAATATAACAGATGAATGGATAGCGCTCATATTTCCCACTTGGGCTGCTAGAATGATGTTATCCTCAGATTTTTTCATTCCTCAGAAATGTTTTTAAAGTGAACAGAACCAAATGTTTTATAGCCTATTTTATCTTCAACCTTTTCTAGATTTATTTTTGCCCCCAGGATAGTGCTTGCATGATAAAATATCGAGAACAATATACTTTTAAATTAATTTTAATTCATGTGAAACAGTCATTCATTTTAATTTGCCAAAAATTCACTCGCTCTGCAGTTTTTCCTCTGACGTCAACCTTCTTTCCTTTGCTGCAGCAGCCGTGTTGCAATTTTGTCGATATATCTCCTTATATTCATGATATTATTGCACTAATGTGTTCAGTTCTAGGGAACTGAAGGAGGAGCATCACTTCCGCTTATGCGTTGCCATGGTGATTCACAGTACCGGAGCTCCATTGATGATGGTTTTTATAGTCGTGGTAACTCAGAGTCCACATACTCAGAGTTGACTGGCCCAGCTCTGAATACCTTTCCTGAAACGTTACAGTCAGCTTTTTGACTCTTTCTGAAACAGGCCCCAGGTGGTTAATTTCTCTGTTTTTTTTCTTTCAACCATGAATCTGTCTGAGCCTTTATCTTCCCTGCAGCACAGCAGATCTCCAGCAGGATTACACTGTAGCGGCTTCATGATGGTTTATTAAGCCATCCTCACTTAGAGCATGACCTTTTTCAGGGATTTGCTGCTGTCAAAGATTTGTGGGGAATTGATTTGTTTATACATCTCTGAATAAACTTTGTTTTTGAGGGAGTTCAGTCGTGTCATGTGTTTCAGGCAAGAGAGGTTTAGAGTTTTTGAGTCGCGATGGAGGTAAAAGAACTCTCTTGTGGTGCTTGGTCAATGTAACCAGAGATCAAGAGATACCTTCATCTAGTTCAGGGGTCGGCAACCCGCGGCTCCAGAGCCCTAGTGGCTCCCTGGAGCTTTTTCAAAAATGTTTGACCTTTTTTTTCCCCTTTTTTCTTCTTTTTTTTCTTTTTTTCTTCCTCTTTTTTCCTTTTTTTTCTTCTTTTTTCATTTTTTTCTTCCTTTTTCCTTTCCTTTTTAATCTCAACATTTCAAATTTTTTCTCGAAATTTAGATTTTTTTTCTCAACATTTTGAATTTTTTCACGAAATTTTGACTATTTCCTCGACATTTCGACTTTTTTCTCAACATTTCGACTTTTTTCTCAAGATTTTGACTTTTTTATGAAGTGCATAATGAAAAAAGAAATCTTCCCCCAGTTATAACTAATATAGAAACATGCAGCATGTGTTGTCTTCATTCTAAGGCTATACAAGACTTTTCATTTTTTGCAGCTCCAGAAATATTGTTTTTTTGTGTTTTTGGTCCAATATGGCTCGTTCAACATTTTGGGTTGCAGACTCCTGATCTAGTTTGTCAGGAAGTTGTGTTTGCATGATTTATTTTTCTAAATTACAAACTCTTTAAATGTTCGATGGATGCATGCATCTCAACAGATGTAGAAATATGTCAATAAGACAGAAATAGTTGGACATGGCCATTGTTGTCCACTTTCCAGTCGTCAGTGCCTCGTGGCTTTTCTCTCTCTCCTTGTTGGTAAATATTATCACGCTGCTGCCTCTTTTGAGCAGTTGCTTTTATTCAGTTACGTTCTTGGCTTGCTCCAGTTAAAACCAAAGACGTCCATATTGGTCAGCTCAATTCAAAACCAGTCTCATGTCTCAGTTTACCCGCAATCAGACAAACAGCAGCGACGGTAAACAATCTCCGCTGTGCACGAAGAAGCAACCAGAGAGACTTTAAACTCGCAGCAGCCGTTATTTACAGTCAAACGTTTTGACCTATTTTCTTTCCCTCTGCTAGTGTTCCTAGACTTTAGCATTTGATTAACTGTTATAAAAGACAAAAATGATTATCAAAAGAAAAAAGTACATAACAAGAATTAATGAATACAGCTGTCTTGACGAGTCTGCGTCGCGTCGTGTTCCTCTGCCTTCTTCCCGAGACTGAAAACAGACACATTTCTGGCTTCCTGCAGCTCTATCTCTGGACGTTTTAATAGAAAAGCTTTACTTTAGAAGTCTGCTGAGCTGCATGACATTCCTTTGATCCTCTACATTTGTGTGTGTCTACATGTGTGCACGTGATAAAACGGGGTTATTGTGCGCATGGGTGCAGGATTTAAAGTAAATAACATAATCTGAATCTATATGCATGTGGCAGCCAATAAAGGTGAGAGCATGAAACACCTTTTCATATTTAATGAGTGGAGATGGGCTGAGAAACGTTGCGGTGTTCACAGACGGTATTCCCGTGGGCTGTCAACCTGCTCGCAGCGCGCCGTTATATCACTCGCAACAGTGTGTCTGTGTGTGCTGTGGAAAAGTATGCATTTTAGTGAGGCAAAAAGTAGTGCACCCTGCTGAAACTTTAATCATTTGTGTTTAGGGGATGGGGGCAGGGGTTCAGAGCAGCATATGGCACGTGCAACACTGTTTCCATGGGAGGATGCACAGTAATCTAGTGAGTCTGCAAACTAGGTCAGGAGTAATGCTAAATACATGCAATGACCGCCCAATATGTTGATATATAACCTTTTTGCCAGCTTGTGAGGGAGCGTCGGTCTACTGTTTGCTCCGGTTGTTGTCCTTTATTATTAGGAAGCATTTTCTCCGCAGTTATCTCAGCTCTCATTCTGATTAACTTTGCTTCGTCACTAATCAAAGCTGGTTCCTCTCTGAGCTAAGCAGCACTGGAACACGCTGTCCCCGAGCTCTGTGCTAGATTCAGCTGGCTGCTATTTCAGCAGGAGCCTCTCACTCCATGTACTCAACTTGCAATATTATATGCCAAAATACGAGAGAATGCATGTGGGAATTTGCTTCTGACGCGAAGTGGTCATATCCAGGAATGCAAACAGTAAACACTTTTTCTGAGGACTGTGTAGCCGAAACGGGAGAGGACGACTTTGAAACTCTTTCCTGTAAGACTGATAAAAGTAACAGTTTGACAGATGTTCATCTTTGATCATTCAGGAAAAAAGCAGCATTTCTGCAGTTTCATCCACACGCAGGAGTCTGATGCAGCTAAAACCTCTGAATTTATAGCCATGCATTGCAATTGAAAAGGTATTTGTCAGTTTGTGTGACAAGTTCAAACTCTTTACTGTATTTGAATAAGTCATTTTTAGACAATTAAGAGTTGTCTGTCAGGGCGTCCGGGACAAAGTGTCTTACCGGCTCGTGGATGGAAAGCCAAGGACAGACATTCATACTCCTCAAAAATTAATCAGACAGACATCTCCCTGGCTTCATCATTAAGTTGTCATCTGTGGTTTGGAGTCATATTCCTCAAAATCTATTGGCTGGATGTCCTTTAAACGTCGCCCCCCAAAATGGATTATAAAAGTGAGACTTTATTCAGTGATGAAATTAAACTAAAAAATCCAAATTGTCAAAAATGTTTGTTCATAATCTGCAAAACTAAAGACATGAAGCAGTGAAGTGTTTTCATAATTTACTGAGTGATTTTATAGAGACAACAACACTCTCGCTTTGACTGTTAAACATTGCCACGCGTTTTTTTCTAGTGTTTTAACCAAACATTTAAAGGTAGTCGACTTCTAGATTATGTCAGGTCTGTTAATATTGGAAAAGGAAACAATCAGCAAATGTGGAGCCAAGCACCAACCATCTAACTTCGGCATTGAGGCTCATGCAGAACTAAGATTCAATGCAGTACCTGGTCTGGCCACTAGAGGCTGTTGGCCCGTTAAAATGTCAATAAAAAAACTTTAGAGCAGAAATAAACATATTTACAGCCTGGTTCAAGACGCCGCTTTGGTCTCCATCATTTGATTTCCCACCCATCACACTATTTTTTTGTACCACGTCAAGATAATTTAAATTAGATTTCTTTTTTTTAAGATTTTTTTGGGCTCTAGTGGCCCTTTATTCAAAGTATACAGACAGGAAGGGGGTAGAGAGAGAGATTCAAACCTGCGACCGCTGCAGGAGGACTGTGCCACCAAATTAGATTTATTTCTAATATGATCGATTGACCATCAGAAAATGTCTCGCCAATATCACTTCCTCATCCGTAATCGTCATGCTACCGTGTTTAGCGAAGCAACTTGCTGTTTGTTTTAACCCGGCTAAACGCAGCACTAACATGTTAAACCTTGTATTCTGCGGGAATCTGCTTTGATTGACATGAAGCGGGCGTGTCCCCGCCGACTTGCCTAGGGTTTCAAAATGGGTTTCCCATGGGTTTCAAGACCGCTCAGAGACCAGTGGGTTACGTGACTAAAGTTTCGTCCATTGTTGTTTACAGTCTTTGGTTGGAACCATGGGCGCAATTTCCACTGGGGACAGGGGGGACATGTCCCCCCCACTTTCCAAAATCATGTTTTTGTCCCCCCCACTTTTTACAGTTTAAAAACTAACGGTAGGCTCAGCCCTGTGCGAAGGTACTGACGGCCCTTGGTTTATAAGGAAAGGAAGGAATGAACATGATCTATTTTCATATTTCATAGGAGAAATATGTGGAGACGGCGCAAGTGAAGAAGTGCAGGCAGGAACCCAACCATGTTAGCCCAAAAGTGATTGTAGAACAGCAGCAACAAAACCTTAAGATCAAGAGAAATGGTGCGGTGAATTTCCTTGGCTCCATTATAAACAAGGAGTCAATGGAATCCTATGTTTTTTTCTGTGGCCAAGCTTTTGAAAATGAAATATCAAGCCTGGCCAAGAATGCAGATCCAGCATTTTCCCAAAACCGGCAAAAAAAAAAAGTTAAAAAGTGTCTAAAAAAGTAAATGCATATTAAAATTGTTTGATTGTTCGCATTCACACACACGTAGTCTTACAAAGCCACACTGCACATCCACGCTACAGCTACACGCACAAAGTTACCGTTCCTACTTGTGTCCCCCCCACCTCTGAAACTAAAGTTTCACCTCTGGTTGGAACCCTCTCGCTGGCAGTGGAAAGAGCAATAGTTATTGTTTTTTTCATTTTTTTATTTGTTTTAACAGTGTAGTGGCAGCTAACACGATCACTGACTATGACTAAATGTTTTCTTGGATAGAAATCACGTTTTAAATGATTTTTGACCACAATCAGTCAAGATTTTTTCCATTATGTTAACGTTGAGGTTTAAGATATCAAAGAGGATAACTCAAAGCTTCAAAACAAACCTCAGACCTTCGTACTTTGCAAGGATTCAAATTGTGGGAGTAAATTATTTCGGTATTACCTCCTGAAGCATTAATGTGATGACATCAGCCTCACCACTATTTTACTTGTTCTGGGTGTAGTTTAGTGTATAGACTTGTTGTTTTATGTCATTATTCACACTGGATCATTCCGTGTTTCAGTTTGAGCTCTGAAATCCATATTTTATGTCATCCAGTTTCTTATCACAAGATTTTTGTTGTCTGGTCTGCCAGTCTTCTGTCAGTAACTGACTTTTATGTACGATTTATCAATGGAAACTTCATTCAGTCCTGACCTTGACAAGCTGAGATTGCACACAATGAGGTTGCAAATGTTCAAAATTCACACATTAAAACCCAATATTTAGAGCCTGGAGAAAATACAGCCCATAAATGTTTCATTTACTACTAGGATTTGGTGTTATTTAGCAATTCTTTCTCAGCATTAACAAGCCAAACAGGCTCTTTAATCAATCAATGTGACCAATTGCCAAGAAAACCCTTTGCCTTGCATCATATTTTCATCATTTTTGTCTTTTATATGCAAGATGGGATTTCTAAACGTTCACAAGTGCACAGCTTGCCGCGGGAGAACTATCTGCTCAAGATGTTATTGTACTATTAAATTTGACTAATTAGTGACCAGATATTTTGGTGGGCGATCAATATATGCTGCTATAAGTTCATTTAATTAACAAGCCCTTCCTTATTGTAGCCTCTCTGCTGTTTTCTCTTGCAGAGCTTCCATACGGCTGGGAGAAAATCGATGACCCCATTTATGGCAGCTACTATGTTGAGTAAGTTTGGTGCATCTTTAATATGTAATGGCTTGCGTTTGATTTTCAGTGTAGCCTGCTGGTGCTGTATTAATCATGTTTATTAGGAGCAGTCTGGCGATGTGGCCGGGAAGAAGTTGCTTTTTATATTTGTCTAGGGTGGGATTTTATTAGCCTTATCCATATTTCTGTTGCACTTCCTGAAACACTCATGATGCTTTTATGTATCGGTAGATTAATTGCACATTCTTTTATCCCCATCCATCATCTATATTGCACTGCTCTCCCCACCTTGTGTGTGTGTGCGTGTGTGTGTGTGTTTTTTAAACGTCTGGATGCTATCCATTCTGGGGCACAGAAGCAGGACTCTATTTTTAGACGGGCGAGGAACGTCACTTGGCTCGACTTTGATCAAGAAAACCTGCCGAGTGACCCGTCGTATATACTGCTGCCCTTTCAAGAGTCTCTCATTGTCTTGCTTTGTAGTGATATATAAATATTGTAAAAGCAGCCACCGAAGCCTGAAGTTATGTAACGATGTGAAAACATTGTAAATTTGTTTTGTAATTAGCACTTTGATTCTTGGCCATTCACTGAAAAATAAGGAGAGGACATAAAACAGTGTATGTGTGTGTGTGTGTGTGTGAGAGAAGTATCTAATGATGACTAATTATTTCTCACTGGTGTATTACGCTATTAGCGGTAAATGACTATCTCCCCCTTACACACTAAATTAAGAACAATGCGGGACGTCAAAGGAGATCGCTGTTCCATGTGCAGGTTTCCTCTCACCCACTGATTCACATAATTCTGCTCAAATGGTCCGAGTTACAGGAAGAAAAGGAAAAAAAAAAAGAAGCAGCAGCCCAGGATCAATTGTTTGCTCCCTTTTTTTTACTCTGCAAAAACCATTCTGCGGCTGTTATGTAATCTGGGGGATCAGCCATTTAATTAATCATCATAGCAATATCTGCTGCAGCGCCAGGTTTGTTAGATCTGATCCACGCAACAAGGGATGCTAAGTTAAGTACAGCAGGAAGTGTGAAATCTGAAATGTCCTTTTTTCTTTTTCTTCTTGAAATCACCGTAGTCATATAAATAGAAGGACCCAGTTTGAGAACCCAGTCCTGGAGGCGAAGAGGAGACTCCAGCAGCAGCAGCAGATGCAAAGCCAGGGTCTGTCCTCACTCCCCCTTCCCACCATCTACAGAGGTAATTATCTCTTCACGTTTACATTTAACAACATATAATTAGGACACATTGCCACAGTCATTCAGCGCCTCTTATGTTTTAGTTTGTGCATTATAGTTAATTAAACTATATGTAAGTAATCATTATCCCGTCAAATAATTCAGTCTGCTTTTCAAAATGTGTTTTAATACCCGTTTGCTGATGGAGGATAAGTGCTGTTTGAATGTGATTGACTTGTAATTAACTTTTGCATTTTTGTCTTTATTAAGTAAAAGCCGAGGAGACAGATGGCAAAGCAGGGGAATAAGATGCGTTAAACGGATGGGATTGGCACCATAACCTTTGTTATTATATTGTTGGTTGTGTAGATGCAGTTTCTTCCACAGCTGCTGGTTCTTCCCCCTGGAAAACAAAGTCCAGTCCACAGGAAGACAACTAATTCTTTGTCTGGAAGCAGAAACGTGTTCGGTGACTAGATTAATCGCTGCAGGATTTGGAGCCTAATTATGATTTGCCCTCTGCAACAATAGTGGGGGTGTGGTTTGATTGAAGCGTGTTTTGTGTGTGTGTGTGTTTGTGTATGTGGCTTCTGTAATTTGTTTTTTACTGCTCCAAGGCTTCCCGATCTCTGATTATAGATATATCGATAGCTAACTGAAACTCTAATAACCAATGAGCGTATTCTTGCTGCTTACAAACACAATAGTGACAACATACCAGAGGTGTATAATCCAGGTGCCATAAAGTAAAAACGCTGCCATCTTTCTGGATCGGCCTGTACATTCAGAACTGGGGTTTTCACTAACGACCAGAGGTGTCAAGTAACAAAGTACAAATACTTTGTTACCTTACTTAAGTAGAAATTTTGGTTATCTATACTTCACTGGAGTAATTATTTTTCAGACGACATTTTACTTTTACTCCTTACATTTTCACACAATTATCTGTACTTTTTACTCCTTACATTTTAAAAACAGCCTCGTTACTCTATTTCATTTCGGCCTTTAAAAAAAAACTATCCAGTTAAATTGCTCCATCCGGATAGAGTGAATTTGGTTGTGGTTGTTTCAGATGTTCTTGTCCAGTTTTGTTCTTACATCCGTTCCCTCAGATTCCTGCAACTAAACTTGGATGTACATTCCAATAAAGGTTAGAATAAATGATAACATGCCTCTGAAGTTTGACTTTTTGCACCATTACAATACTTATAGGTAACTAGTCATCATATCTTCTGCTCTCTGAAACACATGTTAATGCTCAATAGTACACATATATGGTTCTTATATATTTGCATTATACTAAGATACATTCATTTTCAATGGCTTTTGTCCTTAATGGCTTTTTCCCCCTTACATTACTTTTACTTTTATACTTTAAGTAGTTTTGAAACCAGTACTTTTATACTTTTACTTGAGTAAAAAACTTGAGTTGATACTTCAACTTCTACAGGAGTATTTTGAAACTCTAGTATCTATACTTCTACCTGAGTAATGAATGTGAATACTGAAGACACCTATGCTAACCACCTACCATCTACCTGCAGAGCTGGTTTAGTGATTGGTTGGAACAACTGCTGGACTGGATTTTTATTTTATGGCACCTGGATTATCCACCTCTGCAACATACAAACCCAAACCAGTAACGAGAGAAGGCTGGGTTGAGGAATCTTGTTAAGTAGGGAACCCTTTGAAACGTGTTTTTCTTCCCAAGTTCCCTGGGATCCCGGGTTTCTGTGAGCTCTCATTTCTGAACGGCCTCCATGAAACTGTTAGTACAGGCATCACACGTGTGGTCCTGCAGACTGGCTGCATCATCTCCCGGCTGCCTGATAGATCAGTTCTAGAGCCGGGGCTCCATGAAGTCCTCGCGCAGCCGGTCCAGGTTCAAGTCCCAGACCGTAGCAGTTAGCGGCTCGTCTTCCCCCGTCTCTCTCTGGCCCCATTTCCTGTCGAAACCATTTCAATGAAGGTCACTAGAGCTACAAAATCTATAAATAATATAATTCAAATCTGGCGAGGCTGTTTCTTTGTCTGTATTATTCATGGTTTTGATATCAGTTAAGATTTGAAAATTGTCTCATGTGGCCGGCCTCATGTCGGCAACATTTATCTGTGTGGGATCTACAGTACACTTCACATGTGAAGACTAATCACACTCTCAACACCTGAATATACCGGCCTTCTCTTTCATTGTTTTACTAAGAAACTGTTACAAAATCATAGATAGATAGATGGATGGATGGATGGATAGATAGATAGATAGATAGATAGATGGATAGATACCGATGGAGAGGTAGATACTGTAGATTAGTGCTGGGCGGTATGACCAAAAATTTATATCACGGTATTTTTCAAAATTATATCGGTTTCACGGTATATCACGTTTTTTTTTGTTTTTTTTTTTCATGCACAACTGGGTGTTAACCACATTTTCTAATGATTTGGAAAGGAATTGCTGCAGTAAATTGGCTTAGAATGGCCTATTTTACTGTCATGTGGAGGAAATATTGTAGAAAAACATTAATGTCCACACTAGTATAAATACAGGTTTGCATGGCCTCACAAAATGATGCCGTTTACATTGAGGTGGCAGCACTTATGATTCTAATGTAGGGCTGAACGATTTTTGAAAATAATCTAATTGCGATTTGTTTCCTCAATATTACGATTTAATATGCGATTATTTTTATTCAAGGTCCTGTTCTCATGTATTTTTCAACTACACAAGCAATAAATCAGTCTGTTTCAAGTAGATTTTCACTTGAAATAAGTAGAAAAATCTGCCAGTGGAACAAGATTTTTTTGCTTGTAATGAGAAGATAAATCTTGTCCCACTGGCAGATTTTCCTACTTATTTCAAGTGAAAATTTACTTGAAACAGGTGAAAATGGTCAAACAAGTTATTTTTCTGGTGTTATTTTTCTGGTGATGACTCTAAATGTTGAAATAGCAGTAAAACCACATTCATTGATGAAATGACATAAGGGATGGAAAGGAGGGATGGCAGTTTTACAGGGGGGATGATTTGGACCGTTTTTAATTTCAGGGGGGGATGATTTGGACCGTTTTTGGACACGAAGACAATAAAGTAGGAAGACACAAGATACAGACTTTAATATAACAGAAGATGTTCACTTTCCACGTTTCCCACTTTGGAATTAAAGGACGTGCAGAAACTTGATGCACGTTTGAACTTTAAGATGCATCAGTCAGCTCCTGCAGAGGCTGGATGGATTGCTGGTATTTTGTGGTGATTGATAACTTATTAATCAAATAAATCTGTTTTTCTGTCTGACTCGCTGCTGCCGCGCTCCAGTTCTCACCTGCCGGCAGTCTGCAGCAGGATGTACTGGTCTGTGGAAGCGGAGGTCTGTTACCGTAGTAACATAGTAGTTCCGCCGCTCTCGAGTCTGAGAGCCGGTCTCCGTGGTTACACTTGTGTGTACAGTTCAGTGAGGTTGTCTCTGCTCCTCTCTTCCCTCCATGTCCTCCCTCCTCCTCCTCCTCCTCTTCCCCGTTTTCAAACTGTAATGCCAGTGGAGGATGCCAGCCCGTGCGCCACCCTCCACCGGTCCCCCCGCACCAAGGTCGGCCCGGCGCCCGAGCGCTGCCGCAGCCTCGGCGACCTCTCCAGCTCGCCAACTTTCGGTCGCAGGGCTGCCGTGTACCTTACGTCGTCCTCCGCCGACGTCTCCCCGCTGCGGCACGTTCTGACTCGGCGGATGAACTTGTGCCCCCACCACCACCAGCAGCAGCAGCAGACACCTCACACCTCCACCTGCACTGTGGTGCTAGGGCAGCCTGTCGTTAGCCCCTATCCCCTGTGGCATGTTGTCAGTAAGTAGGCCAAAAAAACCAAGCAACGGGGGCTGACTGTGGTACTCATGGCTGCCTGCGCTCCTGACTTACCGTTAGCATGCAAAACTTGCAAGCAAGCTTTCTTCCCTGAGGCAGTTGAGGGATTTGTGCAGTGAATGTGAACTTTCCTTATCTCCTGGCAAAAAAGCAAGCAGAGAGGGTAATCACTCCGTCCAAATCTGGACCGACAAGGACAAAACAAAGGATGTAAACTAGCACGTTAGCCACAACTCCTTTCTGAGGCGAGAAGATGGGAGACTTGCTTAAGTGTGACTAAGCTTGTTGGCTGAGATCCTCTCATTACTACTCAAGACGCTCCTTTCGAAATTCCCCGGCTCTCCCTCCTCCAGAAATCTTCCCCGTTCTTCCCTAACTCCCCCAAGCATCTTTTCCTGGAACTGATCCCCGATTGAGAGCATGTCATTTGCTGCTTGGGTTAGGACTGAAGAGCTTCGCCACTGTTGCTCTCCGCACCCCCCTCCGCCCATCACATCCCAGCTTTTTGGAGAAGCAGATCAGACGATAAGCTGAGCTTGTTGGTCGTGTGTCAGAGTGGATTTAGATGAGGTCCCCTGCACAGGAGCCAGAACTGCTGAACCACACCTTCGTCTGTCAGCACCACAACCCCCACGTGCCCTGCCAGTTTTCCTGTGGCTACTCCCCCTTTCTTACTGGATAAGCTTTACCCATGGCCTCACCCCGTGAGCACCATCCCCACATCTGCTTTAAGCTGCTTCCAAACAATGCTGTAAAACTCATTAGGAAACTGTGTTTGTGTCCTTCGTAGAAAAGCCGCTGTTCACACGGGACCCCACTCAGCTGAAAGGCAGTTTCCTGTCCACGGCACTCCAGAAGAGCAACATGGGGTTCGGCTTCACCATCATCGGAGGAGACGAACCCGATGAGTTCCTCCAGGTGAAGAGCGTTATCCCTGATGGGCCTGCAGCGGCTGATGCAAAGATGGCCACGGGTAAGTCTGGAGCGCCACCTGAGACACATTTAGACCCAGCCGCTCTTAAATATGAACAAAATCAAAACATTTCCTCCATCCAATCAGCAGATTTCTGCCACTGTTAAAGGCAAACACTCAGCCACACGCTGAGACATTTTATTATTCATGCCTGTTCTTTCTGTTGTGTGTATCTGTTCAAAAGAAGTTTAGCAATGCAAACCGCAGGGAGGCCGAGCCCCTTCCCAAGTTTAAACTGCATCACTGATCGTAAACATGACGGTACATAAAACAGCGGTTGGATTCAGATCGGAGTCAGACTTTCTGTTTTCAGGCATCTCACTCAGACAGTGCTTTTTTAAAGCGTGACACCGGTATTATTTATTTATCAAAAGACCTTCAGAATGATGGGAAAGTTTCTGGGAGGGGAAACAAAATGACACAAAAAAACTCACCGCTACGACTTAATCGCTGCTTTTTATCGGGGGATAAACTGTTACAGAAGGCCCATGGGTGCATCGTAACACATTTATCCTCATTTATATTTTCTACTTTCACTGTTTCAGGTTACATTCAGCTCTTAAAACCCATAACATCAGATTTAATATTACATCCAAATAGAAAGAGGCCCAAAAAGGTTTGTGTCATTCATGTATTCACAAAAGTCTGGGCTTTTAAAAATCTCCTCATTATATGGTTAAAGGAT
This sequence comes from Cololabis saira, assembly GCF_033807715.1. Lineage (NCBI taxonomy): Eukaryota > Metazoa > Chordata > Actinopteri > Beloniformes > Belonidae > Cololabis > Cololabis saira. The sequence continues at coordinate 10,603,885 of NC_084609.1, read as the reverse complement.
TTTGAAAGGTTGGGAGGGTGTTGCAGGTTCCCTCTAATAACCCCATCACCACTTTATTCACAACATGCTTCACCACAGAAAAGTACGGAAGAGTATTAGGGCCAGGCAAGAGAAAAAAAATTTGAGAGTGGAAGATTTTTTTTTATTGTGCACTTCGAGAAAAAAGTCGAAATGTCTTTTTTTTCGACATTTCGACTTTTTTCTCTAAATTATACTTCAACATTAATCTCGACTTTTTTCTCGACATTTCGACTTTTTTCTTAAAATTTCGACATTTTTCTCAACATTTCAACTTTGTTTCTCGACATTTCAAATTTTTTCCTCAACATTTCGGCTTTATTCACGAAAGTTTGACTTTAATCACGAAATTGTATTTCAACTTTATTCTCGAAATTTTGACTTTATTCTCGAAATTTCGACTTAAAGGAGCTTGAGGCCGGATTGTGGCAGGATTTATGAAAAACATCCGTATACATTTTAAGTTTTCTAGTAATAATGTCAGATGAAGCGTTCCAAACCAAAAAGAATGATTCCTCTAGTGTATCTCTCCGTTGCCTTGAACAGGCTGTGTGCTGCAAAATGTGCTGCAATTCGGGCCCGAATTTCCCGCGCTGTCCTGCGGATGTGACGTCACATGACGCTGCATGCACGTTCTCCCCGTTCTCCTGTGCCGGCTTCACTGTTGGCTGCAGTACCCCCAACGGCCGTCGTGGTGAAGGGTGGCGCTAGAGAGTCTCATTTCTTAAAAGGAGCCTCAAGCTCCTTTAATTCACGAAATTTCGACTTTAATCACGAAATTGTATTTCAACTTTATTCTCGAAATTTCGACTTTAATCACGAAATTGTATTTCAACTTTATTCTCGAAATTTCGACTTTATTCTCGAAATTTCAACTTTATTCTCGAAATTTCGACTTTTTTCTCGAAGTGCACAATAAAAAAAAATCTTCCCTTCTCAAATATTTTTTTTTTTCCTGCCAGACCCTAATACTCTTCCGTAGAAAAGAGCTTCACATGCACACTGTAAATTTTGTTCATATGGTACTTAAGAAACCTTGCACTCTCTGTGGAAACGTCCCACCGTGTTTACTTTCTGGATCAATGTGATGAAGATTACAAGCTTGACAGCAGCCAAAGATATAGTGTTTCAGAGGGAGTTTCCACCCCACAACCTCTCAATGAAACAATGTTTGGACATATTTTAGGTATCTCATAGTTAGATTTATCCTCAGTCCGAATCAACAGCTCAGATGTTGTTGAACAGAAGGTGTTTGGTGGGATTTGTGTTGGTATGGTGGTTTATATTTGGGAATCGTCACAGGGAATATTGGGTGCTGTATTAAATGGCACTGATATATATGACTTTTCCCCTTGTTCAAAAGAAAACTAAGGGAAGTTAAGCTGCACATATTCTTCCGATGGCCTGCAGTGGTAATTATCCCTCTGGATTGATCTGGAGTGACTTGTCCTGTTTAAGAGATATCGGCCATGAAAAGCTGTCTCTTAAATATAACAGGACTGGATTCCACTCAGCGTCTGAGACTCAAAGAACCAAAAAGATACTTCTGAAAAACTCAGCAGCAATGACTCCTTCAAGAAATCTTTCCATCAAGAATTTTTTAAAGCGTTTTGTGACTATTTTTATAAAGGAGCAACATTCTTTTTGCCAAACTAACACCATTAGCAATATCACTGCTGTGAAGGATCCGTGCATCTGAGAGACTTGTGCTCATAAAATCATGAAAGGATGACGGTGCAGGAAGAGCACTCTCTCATTTTCAAAGATGACTCGACTTTTTTTAGGCAAGACGTGAATGCAGGAAAAAATTGTGGACTGTGGAGTGCAAACAAACCAGCAAAATGGTAAAGCAATCTATATTTATATTGCAGTGTTTGTTAGTAGTTGATGCTCTAAACATGGACATGGACATTTGTGCACCCTTGAAAATGAACTTGTGGCTGTCTATTATCTACAGTATAAAGAAGGGTCACCTGTTTATTTTCCCATCTTGCATGTGACATGATCCACTCAACACGCTACAAAAACAAAACCTTAATGCATTCATGGTGGCCATTGGGCATTCATGGAAAAACCTTCCTGAGCTCCTGAACTTATAAGGGCAGGGAAGAGTCTGTGATCAGATATAAACTCTACCTCCACAGATAGCATGATAAGAATCCTTTCAAACAGCACAAGTCTTTCATTCGAAGATGCATTTTCCATCTGCCCAGTAAATGGCTTTAGTTTTTTAGAAATAAAATTCATGCAGCCTGTTTTTTGTAGAGGTAAGTGTAAATGCTGCTTCTTCATAAGATGAAATGACTACCAGTCCAGGTTCTTATTCAAAGTAATTATTCAAATACAAAAGTACCTTATCCTGCGTTGTTTGCAGGTGTAACCCGTTCAGCCTTGTTTTGTGTGGATTCTGTATGTGGATAAATGCATGTTCCTTGTTAACAACTGCACAGATCTGTTGTTCCATTGATCAATGCACATCCAGCTCCTGCTGTGGCCACCGGAGGATGGGGCTGATACGCTCACACACACACACACACACACTGAAGGAAGCCATCTGCATGAAAGGTCAAGAAAATAAAAGTAGTCAGTTTGCATTGATGTGTCCATCTGTATCTGATCAAGAAAATACAGAGATACAGTATGGGTTTATCACATAAGCTGTAAAGGAGGTTGGTTCTGCAGTAATGCTTAAGGCCGGATACACTAACCCGTCAGACTGAAAGTCGGCCCCCGTCAAAAAAATACTCCCAAACACACTCTCTGAAGAAGGCGGAAGCTCTGCCGAAACTGTCAGAAAGTTTATAAGGTAAGACCTCTTGTCCTTGTCTGAACAAAAGAAAACCACAAAGCTATCAACACTGAATGAACACAGTACAACTACAACCCGTAATATGTCCTCATAACTGCAGGCGGCGCTAATCTGTGACGTCGCCCAGAAAGAAAAGGAAAGAGGAACACCGGAAATGACGGATCGCTCTAGTCTAGAGTTCTGAACTGAGCCGCTGATAGAAGTGAAACCAATCAAACCAATGCCATGATAGAGTGTAGTGTAGCATCTGTGCCTTCGTTGTTTATCTAGTTCAGGGGTCGGCAACTCGCGGCTCCAGAGCAACATGCGGCTCTTTAGCGCCGCCCTAGTGGCTCCTGGAGCTTTTTCAAAAATGTTTGACCTTTTTTTTCTTTTTTTTCCTTTTTTTTTCTTCTTTTTTTCTTCCTTTTTCCTTTCCTTTTTAATCTCGACATTTCGACTTTTTTCTCGAAATTTTGACTTTTTTCTCGACATTTCGACTTTTTTCTCGAGATTGTACTTTAACATTAATTTCAACATTTCAACTTTTTTCTCGACATTTCGACTCTTTTCTCAACATTTCGACTCTTTTCTCGACATTTCGACTGTTTTTCTCAACATTTCGACTCTTTTCTCAACATTTCGACTTTTTTCTCGACATTTCGACTTTTTTCTCGAGATTGTACTTCAACATTAATCTCGACATTTCAACTTTTTTCTCGAAATTTTGACTTTTTTCTCGAAATACTGACTTTTTTCTCCACATTTCAACTTTTTTCTTGACATTTCGACACTTTTCTCAACATTTCGACTCTTTTCTCCACATTTAGACTTTTTTCTCGACATTTCAACTTTTTTCTTGAAGTGCATAATGAAAAAAAAAAACTTCCCCCAATAATAACTAATATAGATACATGCAGCATGTGTTGCCTTCATTCCAAGGCTTATACAAGACTTTTCATTTTTTGCGGCTCCAGACATATCTGTTTTTTGTGTATTTGGTCCAATATGGCTCTTTCAACATTTTGGGTTGCAGACCCCTGATCTAGTTTGTTTACCATCGTCATTTCCGGTTAACTCTGATTCACTAGTCAAGTGCTAACCCTCCACTAACCAGATTGGTCATAGAGGCTGACGGCTCGTGGCCGATTCCACGTGTTGAATCGGCCAAAATGAACGCAAACACCAACAGACAACTGTACAGGACACACCAACTCGAATCACCGACCTGCCCGACGCCGTCTAACGGCGGATAATCGGGTCGGTGTGTCCCGGCGTTTAGACTCCTCACTAAAACAATCTGTACCAGATTTATTTCACAGCATTGGGACACACAGTCATGTTTCAAATCAAGGCATAACAAAAAAAGAAACAAACAAACTGCTTTTTATCATGTCTTAAAATTAGCAAAAACACCGTCAGGTGAACTTGAACATCACACTGTGTAATTATTAATTTAACCGTTTAGATGCTGGTAATCCAGTGCATTTGGTGAATGAATCATCAGGAGATGTGCTTAACTTCTTTAAAAACAGAGATTTTTTTGCCATTTCCTGCCTACAACTTTCAGGTGTGCCTTAACACTATGCAAATGAGGAAAGACATCAGCAATAGTCTAAAAGAAGCAGTTGTTGCAACCCGCCAGTCTGGGAAAGGTCATAAAGCCGCATCCAAATAAGTTCATCATTGTTCAGTGAGAAAATATTAATAGGAAAGATACATGAAACCTTATTGTTATTACTAGTAGTAGTAGTTGTTGTAGTAGTATTAACAGATATGTGGGTGCAACAGCCAAAAATAAACCCCTTCATGAGTAGAAAGCTTGTCTTCTTATGTCATCATTCTACCTTTTCCTCTGAAAAACAACATATCTCTCTTCTGCGATCCCACTACTTTCTCCCCTCAGCTCGTCTCCATCTCCTCACCAGCCACGCTCCACCCCCCACTTTGCCTCCTCAGACTCGGTGTCCTACTTCTGCAGGAACACAGCTAGAACCATCACAGTAACTCAAACCTGCAGGGGTGTGAAATTCACAATTTCAGACGGATCATTTTTGGCGCTCTCTTCACCTTCAACTCCTCCTGGCTGTCGTTACTGTATCAATATACAAACATACGTCTGATATTTTCTTCTTTAAGTGAAATATTTATGGCTATGAGTGCATCTTGAAATTCACTGTACATCAAGTTTAGTCCACAGAGAAGTTGACAGCCACTTCTCATGTTTTTGTCGTATCCAGACCAAAGAGTTGCATTCGCTTGAAGTTGAAAGGCTTAACTTATAATGCTAGTGGCGGTGTTTAATGTGAAATTAATGGGTCCGCCGCCACAGTGAGCTTCAAACTGCACAGAGTAGCTGCACTCCTTCAGTCCCAGAGGAGTTTTCTGTTGATCCCCAACCAGACACTACAGCGCATGTTCTGGTTGGCTAGGTGACATTTTCACTGGTTTGGTATCGCAAGTTACTAAACAACATGAAAAAATATATAACATAATCACTCTGATTTTTACTGGTACTTTGACTTTCATTTCATTCAGATGTTGAGCCGAGAAAACCTCATTTTGTTTGATATAAATCCAGTTTCACTCATCAGACCGGCAACACTGCAAACACATACAGGACTGTCTCAGAAAATTAGAATATTGTGATAAAGTCCTTTATTTTCTGTAATGCAAAAATGTCATACATTCTGGATTCATTACAAATCAACTGAAATGTTGCAAGCCTTTTATTATTTTAATATTGCTGATCATGGCTTACAGCTTAAGAAAACTCAAATATCCTATCTCAAAAAATTAGAATATTCTGGGAATCTTAATCTTAAACTGTAAACCATAATCAGCAATATTAAAATAATAAAAGGCTTGCAATATTTCAGTTGATTTGTAATTAATCCAGAATGTATGACATTTTTGTTTTTTTAATTGCATTACAGAAAATAAAGAACTTTATCACAATATTCTAATTTTCTGAGACAGTCCTGTAGTTGGTATAGAGGTAGTTCCAGTGGTTGGAAGGGTTGGGGGGGCATTTTTTTCCCTTCTTTAGTGTACAATACTATTAAATGTCTCAAGGGTTTTGGAGGACTTGCTGAGATGGAGACCTTTGATCAACAATCCATGAAAAACCATCATCCCGCGTTGATAGCTCATATAACCACATGGCATCATATTTCTGTGGGAATCCTTTGCTGAGTCCTACGACTGTCTCAGAAAATTAGAATATTGTGATAAAGTCCTTTTATTTTCTGTAATGCAATTACAAAAACTAAAATGTCATACATTCTGGATTCATTTCAAATCAATTGAAATATTGCAAGCCTTTTATTATTTTAATATTGCTGATTATGGCTTAGTGTTTAGGATTAAGATTCCCAGAATATTCTAATTTTTTGAGATAGGATATTTGAATTTTCTTAAGCTTTGTAATCGTATTACAGAAAATCACAATATTCTATTTCCAGTCCAGGGGTCCAGGGTCCAGTCAGGGAATAAACAGCAGATGTATTTATGTATCATCAGATGTTTAGTAAGTTTGGTTTTGCAAAGCATCCACAGTGCCCTTTAAACTACACGTCACTTTATTTATGTGAAACATTCAAACTGTAGTTTCCAACAAAACCGCTACAAAAACCCCCCAACTGAAGGTCTGAGCTGTCAAGTCAGCATGGCCAGCGACACCTCTTGGTATGCTGACAGACCTCCGAACACACAATTAGATGGAGATGAATATGTCATAAGGAATGTGCGCGGATGGAGTGATGAACGATGACTCAGCTGAGAGCGTGGGCCTTGGTCTCGGCGAGCGCCGAGAGCACAGACGAGGTCACTGTGATTTCAATTTCACAAAAGACCCGCAGACATTTTATAATGGATGGTGAGAGGGTTATTTGCTGGCCGAGAGAGTGTCTTCGTGTTCACTGTCCAGTTTTTCTTTTCACTTTTATCCACACCGCTGCTGGAAATGATCCGTTGTGCCTTTGGGTCGTTGTATCCAAATATAAAGAACCTCGTATTTTCTGCTCTTTCTGTTGTTTTTTATTAATTTTTGTTGTTGTTTTTTTTTCTATTTTTAACTGATGTTTTTGAGAGCATTCAAATAGATTTAATTTGTGTTTATTTGCAGCAATGAAAAATCTCTGTAATACAAATTATCAGCTGTAGTTTAAGTGTTTTTTGGACAAGCAAATTAGGAATGGGTGATATTTTACCGTTCACGATATACCGTCAAAAAAATTCCCCACAGTTAGAATTTGTATCTCACGGTAAAAACGATAAATTCCCGTTGATGACGTTTTTCTGTAAAGCTGAAAAGGAAGGAAGGAAGGAAGGAAGGAAGGAAGGAAGGAAGGAAGGAAGGAAGGAAGGAAGGAAGGAAGGAAGGAAGGAAGGAAGGAAGGAAGGAAGGAAGGAAGGAAGGAAGGAAGGAAGGAAGGAAGGAAGGAAGGAAGGAAGGAAGGAAGGAAGGAAGGAAGGAAGGAAGATGGAGGAAAGAAGGAAGGAAGGAAATAAAGGAGAAAATAAGGAAGGGAGGATAGGAAGGAAGGAAGGAAGGAAGGAAGGAAGGAAGGAAGGAAGGAAGGAAGGAAGGAAGGAAGGAAGGAGGGAGGGAGGGAGGGAGGGAGGGAGGGAGGAAGGAAGGAAGGAAGGAAGGAAGGAAGGAAGGAAGGAAGGAAGGAAGGAAGGAAGGAAGGAAGGAAGGAAGGAAGGAAGGAAGGAAGGAAGGAAGGAAGGAAGGAAGATGGAGGAAAGAAGGAAGGAAGGAAGATGGAGGAAGGAAGGAAGGAAATAAAGGAGAAAATAAGGAAGGGAGGATGGGAAGGAAGGAAGGAAGGAAGGAAGGAAGGAAGGAAGGAAGGAAGGAAGGAAGGAAGGAAGGAAGGAAGGAAGGAAGATGGAGGAAGGAAGGAAGATGGAGGAAGGAAGGAAGGAAATAAAGGAGAAAATAAGGAAGGGAGGATGGGAAGGAAGGAAGGAAGGAAGGAAGGAAGGAAGGAAGGAAGGAAGGAAGGAAGGAAGGAAGGAAGGAAGGAGGGAGGGAGGGAGGGAGGGAGGGAGGAAGGAAGGAAGGAAGGAAGGAAGGAAGGAAGGAAGGAAGGAAGGAAGGAAGGAAGGAAGGAAGGAAGGAAGGAAGGAAGGAAGGAAGGAAGGAAGGAAGGAAGGAAGGAAGGAAGATGGAGGAAAGAAGGAAGGAAGGAAATAAAGGAGAAAATAAGGAAGGGAGGATAGGAAGGAAGGAAGGAAGGAAGGAAGGAAGGAAGGAAGGAAGGAAGGAAGGAAGGAAGGAAGGAAGGAAGGAAGGAAGGAAGGAAGGAAGGAAGGAAGGAGGGAGGGAGGGAGGGAGGGAGGGAGGGAGGGAGGGAGGGAGGGAGGAAGGAAGGAAGGAAGGAAGGAAGGAAGGAAGGAAGGAAGGAAGGAAGGAAGGAAGGAAGGAAGATGGAGGAAAGAAGGAAGGAAGGAAGATGGAGGAAGGAAGGAAGGAAATAAAGGAGAAAATAAGGAAGGGAGGATGGGAAGGAAGGAAGGAAGGAAGGAAGGAAGGAAGGAAGGAAGGAAGGAAGGAAGGAAGGAAGGAAGGAAGGAAGGAAGGAAGGAAGATGGAGGAAGGAAGGAAGATGGAGGAAGGAAGGAAGGAAATAAAGGAGAAAATAAGGAAGGGAGGATGGGAAGGAAGGAAGGAAGGAAGGAAGGAAGGAAGGAAGGAAGGAAGGAAGGAAGGAAGGAAGGAAGGAAGGAGGGAGGGAGGGAGGGAGGGAGGGAGGGAGGGAGGAAGGAAGGAAGGAAGGAAGGAAGGAAGGAAGGAAGGAAGGAAGGAAGGAAGGAAGGAAGGAAGGAAGGAAGGAAGGAAGGAAGGAAGGAAAAAAATCCACATAAATATAAGCATGTTTTTTCTTTTCCCATCATTGGATTTTTTTCTCATCAGGAAATACCAAACTTGCCCTTTTTTTCTGGAAAAAGAAGAGAAGAAAAAAACTGACTTCAAATTGAATATGAAATGAGACGAGAGCTGTCCATAAATATTGAAAATTTGCTGAATTCAGAAGTAGGATTTGACTTATATTAAAGAAAATCCAGCCAAAGAAGCCTGAAAAGCCCGGTCCTGAGTAAGAGGGCCAATCTCTCTTGACAGAGATGCTGCATATTCCAAATTCCTGATATAATTTTCCAATTTTGTGAGCACCCTCCTGAAAATGAGTCTCACCTCCCAAAATTTCAGAGGAAGATATTAAGCAAGCACAGTCACGCATACGTACACTTTACGTGACATTCGCTTTATGTGTCACGGGACGCCCTCCGTCTCTCTGCATTTCCTCTCCGGTCACAAATAACGAGTTACATGGGGAACAGTGGGCAGCGTGAGGTCACACAGCATCATTTGTTTTCTGCCAGTGTGCGCAGCTATTGATTCTGACACCAGTGTTCAAGGCAAATGTTGGCCGCATTAACTCAGATTAATTAAAGAGTCCCTCATGTCATGTTGCCTAAAGGTGTGCTCGCTCGGTCAATATCGCTAGACCGCTAAACTTTAGTAATCGTTGGTCTGCAACATATTTTCCAGTGGAAAAGAACTGATGGTAACTTATTTTATATTGAGCGTAAATACTCTGAGGGGTCTCGCTGCCGGTCTGCTCTTGGACAGGTGAATGGAGTATGAACTATCTTGTTTTAAAGGGTAACTAGCTCAGCCATTGGTGCTTTTTGCAGTCTGCTCCTGACATCTAAAGGGAATTCGATTGGTGGAGCTTGCACTTTGCAGAAGCCTGAGTGCACCATTTGCTTATTCATGGTGAGAGATCTTTGTTTTTCATGCCTCACACAGTGTCACCCTGCCCTCTCCACACCTTCGTTTCCAACCGCAATCATGGCTGCAAGTAGAAAATAAGTGTTTTCATTGCTAAACCAGGTAATGCTGTTTACCAGACTTTAATATCGATCGTGCCTTGTGTTTCTCATTTGCCCAGAGATTTTGAAAAAAGAACGGCATGGTGCCTCTTCGACGAAGCGTACAAAAACACAAGGACACATTCACTGATGTGCTGTGAGACACAGATGAGGCCGGCTGTGCAGATGCATTTGTGTGGGGACATTTAATTGGCAGCTAGGTTTTTATCTACAGTGCAGAAAACTGCAGCGAGCAAATAACAGCTCTGGAGGCCATGAATAGGAAGCGCTTTAGCCACTTGTCGTCTGCAGCCATCTACATTGTAAAGACAGATAAAGACATTATCTGTGGTGATATTAATCTGTGAAAACGGTTCGTGTCTGTGGGGGGATTCTGGGGAGAGATGGGCTGGATCGCAGCCTACAGCTGATCGAGTGTTGCAGCAGCTGCAGAGAGCTGACATTTGATTTTTTGAGTCCAGTATCCAGGTTTTTCTTCTTTTGAGCACACACCCATTTGCAGTGTTCTCACACTGGAGGCCACGAAAGTCACCTGCAGGAATTATTCAGTTTATTTTAGCCGTTAAAGCTGCAGTCGAGAACTTCCCAAAAAAGGTAGAACATTTGAATGCATTCAACATTCATGCCCCTCCCCGCCTCTCCGCTGAAGTCCAGACGCGTCTCCCTCCCGTCTCCCCGCGGCCTCAAGGAGAGCGCCCATAGACGGATTACCGCATGGGCAAAGTGGGCGTGTGCCCAGGGCCCTGGAGCCAATGGGGGCCCTCGGCTTTCAAACATTTTTTTTTTTTTTTTTACGTGTAAATTAAAATAAATTTACAAGCTCATAGGGCCCAATGATAGGGCCCCGTTTTGTGTGATATGTTCATATATAATCGTAAATTGTAGGCTATAATTACGATAAAATGTGTATTGTGCGGCCAGTGTAGGCTAATTCTTACTTTACAACTGTCCTGAACGCATCAGGGCCGTGAGCCAACGCTGATTGGCTGGAAAGCCTGATTTATGGTTCCGCGTTAAATCGACGCAGAGCCTCCGCGCATCGCCGCGTACCTTACGCCGTAGTCGCTGCGTTGGTTTAACGTGGAACCATAAATCAGCCTTAACAGTTGGAGCCAATTTGCCGACTCTGCAAATTTGCGGCCATGAATGAGATGAGCGCTAAACTTTAAAAGAGGACTAAGCATGTACAGAGTTTTATGGAAGAGTCAACTACCATTGGTGAGTCAGTGTAACCTTCATAAATAATGTCTTTATCAGAATGTTGTAGCTTTGACCACCTGCTTATTTGAATGAGCTTTGTGTTGTTGTCAACGAGACCGCCGAGTCTATTCTCTGTTATAGAGCTCAGAAATGATGTTATAGACCGCTGTGTCTATATCTATCTAAATAGATTGTGTAATGTTTTTTTTTGTATTTAAGCTGTATCAAAGATGGAACTGAGTCAGTCCGTGACTGAGTTTTCAGCGCCGTGTGATTGACAGCTGTCAGGCATGTGTGTGTGTGTGTGTGTGTGTGTGTGTGTGTGTGTGTGTGTGTGTGTGTGTGTGTGTGTGTGTGTGTGTGTGTGTGTGTGTGTGTGTGTGACTTTACTCTGCTTTCTGCAGTAGGCCTATAGGCTTAGCTCAATAAAAGTGAGAATAAATGTTGTTTGATGGGTAGGATGAGGTGTTGTTGAAAGTTAAAATGACTATCATAAGGGCCCATGGAGAATGCTCCGCCCCCTCTGTACTGAGACCCGCGCTCCGCCACTCCGCCATCCACAATCACACGGTGTGATTGTGGATTCTCTGCGCCATTGTGTGACCAAACTGAGTGCTTGGGGAGGGCATGCACCGTGCACGTAGGATATTATTGTAGGTAGGGGCCCATAGCGAGTTTGTGTCCAGGGCCCGTGGTCATGATAATCCGTCCTTGAGAGCGCCGTGCTCGCCGGAGCGTGTGCGTCTGAGCTGCAGCACGCGAGCACGAGGAAGTGATATTACCCAGGAAACCCGAGGTGTCAGATACCTGAGAATAAATCAATAATGTAACAAAAAGCAGATCAAAGTTATTATAACTAATATTTGTACATCCTTTTCACATCCGGTCCCCCTTAAGCAGTGGCGTGCGAATGTTTACCCGAAGCTGGAGGGGAGGGGATTGGGGGTTGTCTTGACCTTGTGCAGGACCAAGTGTCCAGGCATTTTATTGATTCCTATTTCTTTTAATATTCTCTCTTGTCTCCTTAAAGTAAGTTTGTATAAAATCTTGCCTTTTTCTCTCCTCTGTTTTGACCCTTTCCCACATTCTCATCCAACATCCTGTCCTCTGACAGCCTGAGGCTATTAAAAACAAAGCTGTACGTGAACTTTGACAAGAAGTTTTTGTTACAAACCTTCAGGTTTTATGAGGCTTTTTCAAAGTCTTCATCGTTCTTAATTCGTTAAACAGAAACGGCCTCTGTTTCTCGAACTTCTGTCTTTTGAAGGCCGTTTATATCTGACATATTACATGAAAATGGCCTTTTAATGTTAAGCTTCCCGTCTAGACGGAGTTATCTGATAAGAATAAGACCATAATGCTGGACTTGAATGACAAAATATGGAAGTTGCTATTTAACCTAGAGACTGTTTGATTTGTGGTTATTTGATTAAATGTTCTTTTTTTTCTTCTTCTTTAACTCTAATTTAAAGTACCATTAAAGCACAATAAAATGTGATCTGATCTTGAGGTCACTCGGTCCGTCCATCGACGTCTGGAGCCATTATTTCTAATGTTCCAGCCATTAGACTTTACCTCTAATGTATCTGTCTGCCGAAATGTTGTGGAGCAGAAGCTTCTTCTTAATAATCAGAACGGACATTTATTCTCCTCAAAACAAGTTGCAGCTTACAAAAAACAGGAGAAAAACGATCTTTTTCCGACATCTTCAGCAGTCAGTTAGAGCCTAAAACTAACGGTTAACACACATTAGACCATTTCCTGTAGACTTCAAAATAAAAGCATTTCCATTTGAAACCGGAAATAGGGTATTTTCAGTACAATCCATTTAACGTTTATGTTCATGTTCACTTTACTGTAAATAGCTGTAAATAAACTGTAAATACTAAATGGAAATAAACTGTAAATAATGTAAATAGTGCATCTTACACATTTTAACTTTTAACAGCATTTTAACATTTAACAACTTTAAGTAAACAGGAATTATCTGTTTAAATCCCTAATAATAATAAAACAATTCACAACAACCTCTAATGTATCTGTCTGCCGTCTCTCGCCAGGCGACGTCATCGTCTACATCAACGACGTGTGTGTCCTGGGTACCACCCACGCCGACGTGGTCAAGCTCTTCCAGTCGGTGCCCATCGGCCAGAGCGTGACCCTGGTCCTGTGTCGCGGCTACCCGCTGCCGTACGACCCGGAGGACGCCAGCAACGCCAACAACACCACCACCACCACCACCATCATCTCCCCGCTGGGCATCATGGAGCAGCGGCCCGTCATGGTGAACGGCAGGACGGGCTACGACAACTACCTGGACTACCTGACCCGCACGGCGCGCTTCATCACCGACCCGGGCCAGGACCCGGTGGCCGCCCAGCAGCAGCAGCTGCTCGCGGCTCACCCCGGCGACACCCACCTGGACGGCTCTCTCCCGGCCACCTCGGGCACCACGCCCCCCGACAGCGTCTCCATGGCGTCGTCGGGCGCCACCCAGGGCGAGCTGCTCACCGTGACCATGGTGAAGGGCGTGGACGGGTTCGGCTTCACCATCGCGGACACGGCCACGGGCCAGCGGGTCAAGCAGGTGCTGGAGCCTCAAGGCTGCCCGGGACTCTGCGAGGGAGACCTGATCGTGGAGATTAACAAGCAGGCAGTGCAGGGATTCACGCACACGCAGGTGGTGGACCTGCTCAAGGACTGCGCCGTGGGAGCAGAGGCCAGCTTGGTGGTGCAAAGAGGTGGAACAGGTAAGACCTATGGAGCTAGAGCAGTCTCATAATTGATAAATGCACAGGACAAGTTTTACAAATGCACAGACCGATTTGCAAATACAGACACCGTTTCACACGTGCAGAGGAACAATTCAGACGTGCGTAGGACAAGATATACAAATGTATTTTTGATGCACACACAAATAAAACCTGATTTAAAAACGTTTTTTTGTTTGTGAGCTGGATTTGCGTGTGACTTTTGAGACTCTCCTGACGTGACTAGGTTTTTTTTTAACACGGAAGGATCTGCAACCAATCAGATGTCTTCCTTTGTTTCAGCCAATCATAAGAGCGCACCCCACGTGGGGGACGCAGAGCAGTGGATAAAACACGACTTACTCTAAACCAATCAGATTAAAGGGGCGGATACACCTGCTTTTTGAGCTACGATAGCGCCGTTCGCTTAGAAAAGTGATTAATATTTGGAGTTGGTGGAGTAAAGATAAATGAACAGCAACAGGAGATAAAAGATAAATAAACAGGATGGAGAGGAGATCACTGTTCTGCTTTTCTTGTGATCTCTGTAAAGAAAACAGTGCGATCTGAGATGGTTTGTGGGGCCGTTGGCTGAAACAAAGGAAGACATCTGATTGGTTGCAGATCCATCCCTGTTAAAAAAACGTATTTGAGGATCAAGTCACGTCAGGGGAGTCTCAAAAGTCACACGCAAATCCAGCGCAGCTCACAGACAAAAAAAACGTTGTTAAATCAGGTTTTATTTGTGTGTGCTAGTGATGTTAACAATTAATCGATTTTCGATTAATTGCCGTTATGAAATTACCCGATTAAAATTAACAATTACAATTAATCTATTTATTTATTTATTTTTTTCGTTTAATTTCACCAGCTGGTATTACGCCCGGACCACATTTAATGCGACACAACGCGCTGGTCCGCGCACATAAAGTTAGAAGAAAGAGACGGCGGATATGTTTGGTTTTAGTAACATGCTCAGGCAATGAGTCTGCAATGGCCCAGACGGGAGACACATGTAGCTCAGTGCTTAACTTTTATTTTTAATCCACTCTATATTCTTCTGGTTGTTCTCCGATATGCTCCCCTAAAGCCTGAATTATGGTTCCGCCTTAAATCGACGCAGAGCCGCCGCCGTAGCCTACGGCGTAGGCTCTGTGTTGTTGTAACGCGGAACCATAAATCAGCCTTCACCCGGTACATACATAGGTTTCTCTAAACATCTGTTCCCGCTACGGTTTTAACTAAAAGAAAATGTGCTCCAATACAGCAGGTCTCATCATTTTATTTTGAACACTGCCAAAACTCTAACTTAAAACGTAACTAGAACTTAAAATTAGCTTGACACAAATGACACTATTATGGCTGCTGCTACAACTAATAGCCTTGAAGTGCACTTTATATTATATTCCTTGTGGTACAAAAATGTCTTTTTGTTACTTTTGTATCAAATAAATATTTGCTTAAGGAATACATTAAAATGTCCTTTGTATTTTATATAAGCAAAAAAAATTATGTTTGTATCTCAGATGGGGGAAAAACGCCGCTTATCAACTAATCGATGATCGATCGATAAGGTTATCAACTAATAATCAATATCAATTAATGAAATAATCGATAATTTGCATCCCTAGTGTGTGCATCAAAAATAAATTTGTATATCTTGTCCCACGCACGTCTGAATTGTTCTGTGCACGTGTGAAACGGTGTGTGTATTTGCAAATCGGTCTGTGCATTTGTAAAACTTGTGCTGTGCATTTGTCAATTATGAGACTGTTCTAGCTCCATAAAGATCTGGCTGCAGGTACGATCGGCAGCAGCGCTGGAATCCCTCTACCGAATTTGTGTTCCAATATTTGTCTGCTGTTTCTTCTCTTTCATCTCCCGCTTGAGAAGTTAAATGTGTAAGTGTGTTTGATTCAGTCCAGCGACTGCAGAAATGTATTATTCAGTCCTTCAACGAACAACAATGGCTGACTGATGCACAGCTCTTCCCCGAGTGCACTTTCTAGTCTTTTCTAGTTTGTTATTCCTGAGTCCAGCTTCTCTTCACTTTCCTTGAGTGCTGAGTCATGCCTCCCATCAGTCAGCAAAATAGTCTGATTGAAGGTTACGCTTTTAAGTCTCTTTTTGATGCTCTTTGTTTGTCCTGTCAGTTTTATACGGCGGAGATGAATTTAACCTGCTTTTGCCAGTCCCTAAATCAAAGGCTGTCGAATGAATGCAGGTCAGCGCTTTTCTTAAAATGCAGGCAAATGGCCCTGAAGTGCTTTCACTCCCCCCTTGTTTTTCCGTGTGCACGGCTTTCCGGCAATCGTAATTCTGCTCCGCGAATGCACAGGCTGTTATTTGCAGAATCCACAGGTAGTTGACAGCTTTCTGCTGGTTGTGAGCGGAGTGTGATGGAGGGCATTGTGACTCAGCTCAGAACAGGTGTTTGCGAAGCCACAAACGCTCAGACAGCTCACTTCAAAAATACTGTGCCTTTACTAGAAAACAGGATGGACTCGTCTACCTAAATGTTTCTTTGATTCAAGTGACGGAGCATAAGTTGTGCGTGACCTTGCTGTGATCCATCAACAGACGGGAAGTCTTACGAGTCGTGTGCACGAGCCCGTGTCAGTGATGACTCAACCAGCGCTCCGCCGCTGTGGATTAAACATCAGATATTTAATTAAGTATTGAAACCGCGAGGAAGAAGGATCTGTGTATACGGCCGCGTTGTTAAACGACTCTTCTCTTTGTGTTAATCTTGCTCCTGATTTATTTTGGCATCTGCTAACAGATGAGAAAGAAACTTGCTCAGTTTCTCCTTTGTAGTGTTAATTGAGAGCAAAGCAATGCTTGCTGTTGTTTTTGTGCGCTTTTAAATTGTTGTTCTGTACGTTGCAAACTGCCGGAGTGCAGCGGAAACTGCAGAGACTTCGTTCGCGAAGGTCATCAGCGTCTTCTGCATATATTTATTGTTTATTTGTTTATTAGGCCACGCATGTCTCTGCGAGTGAGCAGGGAGCCAACAGAAGGAAAGGAGAGAAACAGAAGATTGTTTTTCTAGACCAATTTTCTCAAATCTCCACAATCTCCCCACACACAAGCAGAAAAAAACACACACTTTCTGATTTAAACGTAAAGTTCTTCTCCCATCTGTCTGTGAGAGAGCTGGAGACGTTAGAAGCCAATGCCCGGCTCTAAAAAGCCGCCCGTTGGCTTGTGGAGCCGATAGCAACCGTATTTACATGCTGTATTTCACCTTATTATTCCAAATCTGGGGCAGGCTTTCACGACACTATAGTACATCAGGGTGTAGTGTCACATCCGTTTATGTCCATTTGCTTTGCTATAACAAGCGGTGAATAAAATACAGTAGACAAAATAAAAGCTGTATTTCCAAAAGAATGCCTCAAAATGAATAAATCTGGGAAAAGGTACCAAAACATCCAGTTATGGTCGATATGCTGCGTCTCTTGAGAGTATTTTTGGGATTTAACCATGAAAGCACTTTAAGCCCATTAAGATCAAATACTTAAGACCCTTCTGGGAGAAAAAGATCACAATGAGCTTTTGTGATTTTTGGTTTTGAACTCCTCTTTTACATTGTGATGGAGATAAACAAACAGAAATAAGGCGACGCTAGCAGTCTCAGTATTTTTGATTTGGCAGAAATAACGATGTGATATTTTGGTTAAACTCTTGTGATGCTGTTGACCCTTTGGGCTGACTCTGCAGGGTGTTTAGATGCCGTGTCACAAGTTGCTACAGCAAACTAAGATTCAAAATACGATATTTTAAATGCTTAATTACTTTATATTACTGCTTACCATGAAAACTCTTACAACATTTCTGCCTCCTGTGATCTGAAGTAGTGGTCCTGGTATCATCACATGTGCATTTACAAACACACATTTGGGATGTTTTTGCTTTGCATCCGCTGACGGCACCGTCTTCAGGTGAAAAGACTCACAAATAGAAGGATTCAGCCTGTCAGTTTTACTCAGGATAGGGATTTGTGGGCTGTTTGAATGGGTATACTGTAACCAGAGGTGTCAAAAGTATTCACATTCATTACTCAGGTAGAAGTATAGATACTAGAGTTTACAATATCTAATACTATATAAAAGTAAAAGTAATGTAAGGGGGAAAAAAGCCATTAAGGACAAAAGCCATTGAAAATGAATGCATCTTAGTATAATGCAAATATACTAAAGAACCATATATGTGTACTATTGAGCATTAACATGTGTTTCAGAGAGCAGCAGATATGATGACTAGTTGCCTATAAGTATTGTAATGGTGCAAAAAGTCAAACTTCAGAGGCATGTTATCATTTATCCTAACCTTTATTGGAATGTACATCCAAGTTTAGTTGCAGGAATCTGAGGGAACGGATGTAAGAACAAAACTGGACAAGAACATCTGAAACAACCACAACCAAATTCACTCTATCCGGATGGAGCAATTTAACTGGATAGTTTTTTTTTAAAGGCCGAAATGAAATAGAGTAACGAGGCTGTTTTTAAAATGTAAGGAGTAAAAAATACAGATAATTGCGTGAAAATGTAAGGAGTAAAAGTAAAAAGTCATCTAAAAAATAATTACTCCAGTGAAGTATAGATAACCAAAATTTCGACTTAAATAAGGTAACAACGTATTTGTACTTCGTTACTTGACACCTCTGACTGTAACTTGGGTATCACTTTAGATTTTGGCTGTTCGTGTTTGGTCTGAATGGCGTGTGCTCAAGCAGTATATGCAGCAGTTGGTTTGCAACATTTATTTTAGTGTCTTACAAAGAGACTTCCCCCCGGATGCATAGGTTAGCATGTTTCAGGGAACCAGGCCCAGTTCCTCAGTCCTACGTTTCATTATTTAACTCCTTTATGGGTTTCATTTGTAGTATGTGACGTATTCATACAAATAAGAAATTAGGGAATAGGAAGAAATTAATGAAGAAACAAATAAAGAGGAAAAGAAAGACAGGTTCCATTAACTAGGGTGAAAACTGGCAATGTGTTGAACTTTATTTACACAATTCGACCATAACACTTAACTACAATAATTTCCCTCCTTTATACTATTGCAGATTGAGCTGCAGGACAAACTGCAACAATTTCACTGTCCTTAGCTTAACTGAGGTTCAACTCCATCACATCTTAAATTCCACTGCAGCGTCACTTGCTGAGGTTTACGGAAGAGTATTAGGGCCAGGCAGGAGAAAAATAAAAATAATATTTTAGAGGAGGAAGATTTTTTTTTCATTATGCACTTCAAGAAAAAAGTCGAAATATCGATAAAAAAGTTGAAATGTTTAGAAAAGTCGAAATGTTGAGAAAAAAGTCAAAATTTCGTGAATAAAGTCGAAATTAAAAAAAAAAAGTCTAAATGTCGAGAAAAAAGTCGAAATGTCGAGAATATTGTTGAAGTATAATTTCGAGAAAAAAGTTGAAATGTCGAGAAAAAAGTTGAAATGTTGAGAAAAAAGTCGAAATGTTTAGAAAAGTCGAAATGTTGAGAAAAAAGTCGAAATTTTAAGAAAAAAGTCGAAATGTCGAGAAAAAAGTCGAAATGTCGAGAATATTGTTGAAGTATAATTTCGAGAAAAAAGTTGAAATGTCGAGAAAAAAGTCGAAATGTTGAGAAAAAAGTCGAAATGTTGAGAAATAAGTCGAAATGTTGAGAAAAAAGGCGAAATTTCGACTTTTTTCTCGAAATTTTATTTCAACAATCTCGACATTTCGTCTTTTTTCTCAAAGTGCACAATAAACAAAAATCTTCCACTCTCAATTTTTTTTTCTCTTGCCTGGTACCTAAAAAAAGTCTAATTTCCTGCATGTTTGCCTAAAAGCCGATAAAGGCCAGTTTTTTTGTTTAACTCAAGTCTAAGTTATTTCTATAACATAATGAGACTTTTATCTCACCCTACACACTCATTTTGTTCATATTTACCCTCCTTTAGTGCATACATGGTGGTGCCTTTAAATTAAAGACCTCCAAAAAACTAATAATAATCTGTATTGTAGAACGTTGTGTATTCAGGTGGATCACAGCACAAATAAACACGCAAAAATGATCATGATAACTATACCTGACTGGATTGGAGTCACTGGGGGGAGACGTTTGATGTCTTTATTGTCTTATTTTACCTTCAGAACAGTGAAATGTCCTGGCTAACTGTCACCAGGTCCAGCATAGTGTGAATTTGGAGCCTTACTGGTGCATCAACCTTCATGCGCTTCTACACGGTCTTAAATCCTCATAAGGAGTTAGATTTACAGCTGGATGTAGTGTCTCTGTGGCTTGTGCGCATTGTTGTAATTTGCAGTGAGTTAAGAGTCACCTGCTGCTGCAGCTCTTACAACTGCAGACTCTAATTATGGCTTTGTAGGTTGTCTGATGTTTGACAGATTTCATGGCACTTTGTATGAAAGCGGGTGTTGGTGCTTGAACCTTTGATGTTAATTTTAACTTAATAATTAAAGGGATGTTCCTGTTTTGACTCTTGGCGTTTAGTTCATTTTCAACCGATAATTTCACGGATTTTAGTTTCTCATGGAGGCTAATAGGATGTCATCATATGTCTCGTCAGTCTGTGCAACTTCAAGTGCTCCTGAAAGTGTCAGTTTATGTCAATAACACTAATACATCAACAATCCAAACGTGCTTGGTTATTCGGCTAGAATTAGATCATTAAGTCAGTCATTTTTTTATGTTTTCATATAGTCTATACCAGGGGTCGGCAACCCAAAATGTTGAAAGAGCCATATTGGACCAAAAACACAAAAAACAAATATGTCTGGAGCCGCAAAAAATGAAAAGTCTTGTATCAGCCTTAGAATGAAGGCAACACATGCTGCATGTTTCTATATTAGTTATAACTGGGGGAAAATATTTTTTTTCATTATGCACTTCGAGAAAAAAGTCGAAATGTCGAGATTAATGTTGAAGTACAATCTTGAGAAAAAAGTCGAAATGTCAAGTAAAAAGTCGAAATGTCGAGAAAAAAGTCGAAATGTCGAGAAAAAAAGTCGAAATGTCGAGATAAATGTTGAAGTACAATCTTTGAGAAAAAAGTCGAAATGTCAAGTAAAAAATCGAAATGTCAAGAAAAAAGTCGAAATGACGATAATGTTGAAGTACAATCTCGAGAAAAATGTTGAGAAAAAAGTCAATGTCGAGAAAAAAGTCAATGTCGAGAAAAAAGTCGAAATGTCGAGATTAAAAAGGAAAGGTGAAAGGGACAAAAAAGGGAAAAAAGGAAAAAAAATAAGAAAAAGAAAAAAAAGGAAAAAAGAAGGAAAAAAAAGATACAAAATAAAAAAAAGATTAAAAAAAAAGGTCAAACATTTTTTAAAAAGCTCCAGGGAGCCACTGAGACGGTGCTAAAGAGCCGCATGCGGCTGTAGAGGTTGCCGACCCCCGGTCTATACTGACTCCAATTTCCAGAAAACTGCTGTTTGGTTCAAGTTCAAGTTTAGCCCCAGGTTAAACTCATTAAACTGTCTAACTTGAGCTAAGTTAATGATAAATTACAGTCTAATTGCTCCAAAGTGGTGTTTTTTTGTTTGTTTTTCGTTGTTGTTGTGAGATGCTCATTTTCTAGTATCAAGTTTATGTTCAATGTGAGGAAAATGTTGAAATCAGAATGCTTAAAATAATAATTAGACTTATTAGTAGGTCTATATGTCTGTGTTCTCGACTGGACCAGTGCCACACCATGTTATGTTATCAAAGCGGTTGTTTTTGTGGGACTATGACACCAATCGGCTGACTGATATCTCGCCAAACCACCGTCATGCTTCAGTCTCTGACCACATTCTTCAAATACTTGCCAGCTCAGGGCCGAGCTCATCGCTCATCACATTCTGAAGCAAAGGACTGAATGACCATCACATGCTGACATAGTTTACAGACCCACATATTTCTACATCGTTGCATGTGCACGGTGATGGATTTGCAACCTGTCCTGGGTCTATCCTGCCTTTCACCTACTTATCTCTAGGTTAGACTCCAGCAGAGGTGACCTTGAATGGGATTGAAGTGAGTATGGGAAATGAATGAATAGATTTAGGTGCATGGATGACTGTAGCCCTTTGATTCTGCACACATTCTGGTCACACACTTCAAATATAGTCAACTAGAGGTAGAACAGACAGCTTTTAGGCTTTCTTGACTCCCACATGCTGCACATACTCCCACAAACAGGACTCTCTCGTGGCTATTTCATGGTACGGTTACTATGACAACAGGTCCAGCATCAGACTTCTAAAATGACCGTTGAGAAGGATTCACCGACTGACCTTCATAAATAACCACACGTTTCGCTCAGGCACACCGGTGTATCTTGTTTGCGCTGCAGTTCTCTCTTTCAATGTACAAGTAGAAAATAAACACAAACTGAAATGAGGAAACTGAGGGAAGTGACTCAGCGAAGCGGAAACAACAAGGTGGAGAGAGAAAATGTATCTGCAGAGTGAGAATTAAAAACCAGAGTCAGCACGCTGCAGACTGTTCAGCAAGACCTCCGTTCCTTGGCCTGTTGTTGTCATGAACACAGTCAGGAGCCTAAAGAGTACAGCAGTGAGCTCTGAACTGCACAGTGGATGTGTGACTCTATCATCAACCTCAACTGGATGTAACTGGCATCAACATAAGATAAAATCATGAGGAAAAGTGTTGCTTTCTGGTAAACTTGTGGCCTTGTTGAAATCCTGTTTGCAGTGAAAGTTCCTTCTTCACCACCACAGACCGATGTAGCACAGGTCTGTCGTGGTGAGGGTGGGTCTACATTAGGGGTGTAACAATATATCGTGCCACGAAATTTCGCGATACAAAAACGTCACGAAACGTGTCGTGGAGGTGACAAACTGTAGCGCGATATTGGGTTATTAATATGAATCTTGCTGATTGGGCCGGAGCTTCGGGAGCTGCGTGCTGGCCTGCGGTCCCCACCCCCGGTCATCCCGTTGCTGCTTCCACCTGCCTGTTGTGCTGTTGCCGTCCCTGACCCACCAGTCTGGCCCCCGGCAGGAGGGTCCCCCCTGATGAGCCTGGTCCTGCTCAAGGTTTCTTCCCTCCTAAAGGGGAGTTTTTCCTTGCCACTGTTTGGCTTAAGGTTTTTCTCCCACTAGGGGAGTTTTTACCTGCCATTGTTTATGTAATAATTGCTCGGGGGTCATGTTCTGGGTATGGGTCTCTGTAAAGCGTCTAGAGACAACTCTGTTGTATTAGACGCTATATAAATAAAATTGAATTGAATTGAATTGAATCTATTGTGTTGACTTGTAACGTGCATCCGACCACACGTGCAGACCGCGCCTCGACCCACGGACCAAAATCTTCCTCCGCTCAGAAGAAACTAGTACCATTTTGCGGTCCCGATCACGGGACTCTTGGGGGGGTTTGAGCTCTAAACTTTTAAGTCTGGTGTAGAGTTAAGCCTTACATTATTAAATTAAACCTTTTTCGGGTTGTGAGTAGGATAAACACGGGGAAAAACTTCTGCTGAGTTCCAGTGTACTTTAATGTCCCTCAACAGTGTGGGATTTTAGAACATCAACACAGCACCTAGTGCCGTACTGTGGCGTATCACTCCGCCCAATCTAAAACAGACTAATCACTACAGATAAACTGACTAGTGTCATTATAGTCCCTGATTTACTTCAGAATATAAAGAATATATTTATAAAATAATGAACCCTGAATTACCAAAATAACCTTCTTAACAAAAATAAATCTCCTCTTACACTTATAAGGTGAGCAGGAATCAATCTTTTTATGATGTAAAATTGTATGTATTTATTTACTTTTATTTATTTATTTAATTAATTTTCTGGAAAAGAAAAAAGTCAAATCATACATGAGAGAAACTATTCAGTTTGTAGCTAAATATTTGTACTTGTATGAAACTGAAGATCATAATGCAAACCTGACATTTACTTTTAGTTCAGTTTGTGGAAAATGGTTGGCCTGGCTTTCTCTTTAAAACTTAAACAGTTATAAAGCATTACAAACTGTTACAATAGGGCAAACACACAGCATTGTTTTGTATTTTGTGTCTTTCAAATAAAAGACCATTTTTTTCTAGTCATATGTTCCTCATGCATATTACGATATTATATGCTATAATATCGTAACGTATTGTTATCGTGACCTCAATATCGTGTATCGTACCGTATCGTGAGATTAGTGTATCGTTACACCCCTAGTCTACATTCCTACCCTCACCTGTGGTCACAAGCTATGGGTTGTCACTGAAAGAACTAAATCATGGATACAAGTGGCGTCAATTTGTTTCCTCTCCCTTAGAGATAGGCTGAGAAGCTCAGTCATCTGAGAGGGGTTGAGAGTAGAGCTGCTGCTCCTTTCCATCGAGAGGAACCAGTTTAGGTGGCTCAGGATGTCTCCTGGACGCCTCCCCGGTGGGTCTTCAGGGCAAGTCAAAGTTGGAAGAGACCCCAGGGAGGACTCAGGACATGTTGGAGGGAATATACAGTACAGTATGTCTCACAGATGGCCTGGGAACGCCTTGGGATTCCCCACAGATGAGCTGGATGAAGTGGCCAGGGAGCAGAGGTGTAGAATCCAGGTGCCATAAAGTAAAAATCCAGTCCAGCAGTTGTTCCAACGAATCACTAAACCTGCTCCTCTGCAGGTAGAAATCAAAAATAGTTTTGAATCAATCTTAAATTAAGACCAATTTTGAAATGGGGTCAGTCTCAAAGCACCATTAGTCAAATAATCTTCTTTAAATGAAGCTGATATTTGCTCATTAACACATATACCTGTGGATACATCTCTGCCAGGGAGACAGAGGTCTGGGGCATTCTGCTTAGGTTACTGCTCCTGTGATCCCACCCCGGATAAGCAGTAGAAGATTTATGGATGGAAAAGTTGAACATTTACTTAAACTATAATGAAAGGGCCTGGTTACAGATTTAGTTTTTTGTTTTTATGTGCTGCATGATGTAACAGAACCAGAAATGTATCATGTTGTTTTCTAAACAACATATAATGCAATTTATGTGTATAAAAAATGCCAGTACAGGACTTGTTACAGAGTGAAACTATGACATGAAGCTAGAAGAAGAGAAAAGAACTGGTGTCCTGCCAGAGTCAAAATGTATTTATCGATAATGTATCCAAAAATGGGTGTGGAGTGTGTCAAACAAAACATTTTAAAAATAAATCAGCATAAGCGATATAAAAAAATGTCTTCTAGTGACTCGATAGCCCAAAGGACTCCCCATCAACAAATGATTAGTATACAGGCCCTGCTCAGCAGTTCACCATCCCGAAAAGACTCTTTCTCAAAAAACTTTCCAGCCATTTGAGCCTCACCATCTAGAAAAGGGTAACAATCATAATATAGGTATTATATTTAACAATCCCTTAATTTTTAGAATGGCTCCAGAAGCGTTTTAGCTCAACAAATGGGCCCTCTTTCTGGCGTTACTAGTAATTATTGTGCCTGGGTGTGTATGTGTGCATGACGGACTGCCTCATTAGTGGCTACCCAGACCATTAACAATCTGTGTCCACACTGCAGCACGGCCAGACATGCAGGGATGCAATTAGCAGCACAGTCTCTTAGCTCTTTCACATCCCCTCTCGAGCGTTTAGTTCTTCCTCACTTGTCGGATGCCCACACTCACACAAATGCCAAGCCACACGGTTTGATTTACTTACGGTAAGTTTTGTGCATGCTCTTCTCATCTTATTTGCACGCATCCCCGAGGCAGATAACAAGCTTCTGCACTGCATTTCTTGTGCTGCCACCAGTTAATGCTACATTATGAATCAGCCGTCAGAGTTGACCTTCCACCTGATATGACCACGGGCTGCTTAGAAGCCATGCAGCCCGCAGGTGAAGACCTGTTTTGAAGAGAAAGAGAGAAAAAAAAAGTTTGATTCACTGAGCCTCCTTCTAGCTCTGAGGGAATCATGGTGTAACTAGACAGTGATTCATTGGCTGTGTGTGTGTGCAAGATTGTTGGAAACAAAAGAGAGAAAAAGAACCGGAGGAAAGGACAAGAGTGATGAGTTTGACTTTCTGCCAACAGATCAGACTGTTAGACTTGTTCACACTTGCAGATCTCACCCCATACGTTCTCAGACTGAAGCTGTGCCCCCCCAGGGATCGATACCAAGCCCGATCTGCAGCCTTGGGCTCAGTGCACAGAGGACAAGGTGCCAATATCGGTGGCGAGAAGAAATATGCAAGCTTTAATAAAGCTGACAGTGTGTAGCCTTAATGCCATCCAAATTAGATCATAGAGCTAAAAGTTGTGCTTAGTGTCTCCTCTGTGTGTGGGAGGAATACAATTACCGCACTAACCTTGGTTGCCTGTTAAACAAATCTAGCGCTCCTATTTGGCTTTTATCGGGATGAAGTGATTACGCTGTGATTGCTTGAGGTTGGTTAAATAGGATGTGCTGTTTTGAACTTTTATTTTGTGCACAGATTGATGTTTTTCACATCAGGCAAATGTGAAATATGCATTTCAATAAAAGTGGATCCAATCAGTTTTCTTGTCACGTGAAGCTGAGGGACTTCTCTGAGAGACGGAGGTGCATAATTATGAGGATCAAAACATTCACACTTGCTGCCACCAGGTCTTGTGTCATTGCCACATTTAAATAATCAACTGCTTTTCATTTGCAAAATTAAAGAGGTGTCTGGTTTAACTTGCACACATCACAGTCTGGCTCTTTCTCCTTCTTCTTATCTCTTGTCTCTGTCGTCTGGATTCATAAATCACAGCTTCTTCACTTCTTCCTTTTTTTCTTTTTTTTTTAACTCAGTTTGAAATAATTCCAACTCATGCAAATATAATACATTGTTTAAAAGTGTAAATCATAGTCTTACAAAGTGTAAATTCCTTTATCATATAAATGCCAAAGCGGCAATAACTGCAGCAGCGGTAAAATATGTTTACCTTGTTAACAAAACTTTCATTGCTTTCCTTTACCTAAGACATATCTTTTGAATCGATTTCCACTGCCATTATTTTGCAAACAATAGGACGGAGTTGTTAATCTTAGCTTTCCTTCAGTTTGTTTGCCTTTGCAACACTCCTGCCTCAACACACAAGTCAAGTCAAGTCAGATTTATTTGTATAGCACAATTCGTGCAAAAAGCAACTCAAAGTGCTTTACATAAAAACGTTCCAATAGGCTTCTTGAATTACAATCAACATCAAACAGAACACAATAAAAACATTAACAGTAAGATTAAAAAATAAAGTTAAAAATTAAAATAGAAATAAGAAATAAAAGCTAACAGTCGATAAAAAGTGCTGCAGTTTAGCAGCAGTTAAAAGCAGAAGTAAACATAAGGGTCTTTAGCTTAGTTTTAAAGGTATTGTGACAGAATTTTTAACATGCTTTTAACACTATTAAAAGTCTTGGCCAATATCCCTCAAATGTGTTTAAAAGGGTGTAACAAGAAAAACTTCACTCCAGTACTCCATGCCTGGCTTTTTTTATGACTGTGTTTTTTGCGCAGTGAAAAACGCTTCCTTTTCCCCCTTTCCTGTCAATCATTGCCCCACTCCCCGCCCCCGGTGGCCGTCTCTCTCCCTCCAGCCCGCGGCTCAGTGCTGATGGGCAGGGAGCTGGGTGGAGGGGGCGGTGATTTAGCGGGTCTATACGTATAGGTCCGCCACCCAACCATATGCGCCGTTTTTGCATAATTATGCGGAAATTCCCAGAAAGCACACAATACACTGAATGTTAAAAGTTCAGGTTTTTTTGGGTGTAATTGATGTCAAGACACCCAACTAAACACAAAAAATCAAGGAAAATTTGTTTTTCATGTCACAATCCCTTTAAAAATAGGCAAAGTTGGGGCAGATCTAAGGTCTTCCGGGAGCTTATTCCATCTATATGTGGCAAAATAGCAGAAAGCGGCTTGGCCATGCTTTTTTTTGGTCCTAGGAACAGTTAGCAGACCAGTCCCTGATGACCTGAGAGGTCATAGTGTAGAAGCAGGAGTATTTTAAAATCTATTCTATGACACACTGGTAGCCAATGCCGAGATTTAAAGGAGCATGAGGCTCCTTTTAAGAAATGAGACTCTCTAGCGCCACCCTTCACCACGACGGCCGCTGGGGGTACTGCAGCCAACAGTGAAGCCGGCACGGGAGAACGGGGAGAACGCGCTTGCAGCGTCATGTGACGTCACATCCGCAGGACAGCGCGGGAAAAGCGGCCCCAGCCTTGCAGCACATTTTGCAGCATACACCCTGTTCAAGGCAATGGACAGATATACTAGAGGGCTCACTCTTTTTGGTTTGGAACGCTTCATCTGACATTATTACTAGAAAAATTAAAACGTATACAATTTTTTTTCATAAATCCAGCCTCAAGCTCCTTTAAGAACTGGTGTAATGTGTTCAGCTTTCTTGGTTCTTGTTAAAACTCTAGCAGCAGCATTCTGACTGAGCTGAAGTTGTTTAATAGCTTTTTTAGGGAGGCCTGAGAAGAGACTATTGCAGTAGTCTAACCTGCTAGAAATGAAAGCATGAATAAGTTTTTCTAGGTCTTGTTTGGACATATAGCCTCTAATTCTTGCTATATTTTTCAGATGATAAAAGGCAGATTTTCTCATAGACTTGATGTGGGAGTTAAAGTTCAGATCAGAGTCAATAATAACACCAAGATTTTTTACCTGGTCCTTTGGCTTCAGAGATAAGGATTCAAGATGTGCAGTAACTTGAGCCTTTCTTCTTTAGCACTAGGAATGGGCGATATTTTACCGTTCACGATATACCGTCAAAAAAATTCCTCACGATAAGAAT
Organism: Cololabis saira; assembly: GCF_033807715.1. Classification (NCBI taxonomy): domain Eukaryota; kingdom Metazoa; phylum Chordata; class Actinopteri; order Beloniformes; family Belonidae; genus Cololabis; species Cololabis saira. Next base: position 10,575,434 of record NC_084609.1, on the reverse strand, counting down.
GTATCATCTCGTGGTAAAAATGATAAATTCCCGTTGATGTTTTTGTGTAAAGCTGATTTATGGTTCTGCGTTAAATCCACGCAAAACGTACGTGAAGGAAGGAAGGAAGGAAGGAAGGAAGGAAGGAAGGAAGGAAGGAAGGAAGGAAGGAAGGAAGGAAGGAAGGAAGGAAGGAAGGAAGGAAGGAAGGAAGGAAGGAAGGAAGGAAGGAAGGAAGGAAGGAAGGAAGGAAGGAAGGAAGGAAGGAAGAAGGAAGGAGACAGCGGAAGGAAGGAAGGAAGGAAGGAAGGAAGGAAGGAAGGAAGGAAGGAAGGAAGGAAGGAAGGAAGGAAGGAAGGAAGGAAGGAAGGAAGGAAGGAAGGAAGGAAGGAAGGAAGGAAGGAAGGAAGGAAGGAAGGAAGGAAGGAAGGAAGGAAGGAAGGAAGGAAGGGGAGAAAACAAGGAAAGGAGGAAGGAGAGAGCAGAAGGAAGGAAGGAAGGAAGGAAGGAAGGAAGGAAGGAAGGAAGGAAGGAAGGAAGGAAGGAAGGAAGGAAGGAAGGAAGGAAGGAAGGAAGGAAGGAAGGAAGGAAGGAAGGAAGGAAGGAAGGAAGGAAGGAAGGGGGAGAAGGAAGGGAAAAAACAAGGAAAGGAGGAAGGAAGGGAGAAAAGAGGAAGGGAAGAAGGAAGGAAGGAAGGAAATGAGCCAGAAAGAAAGAAAGAAAGAAAGAAAGAAAGAAAGAAAGAAAGAATTGATGACGTTTTTGTGTAACAAACATGGCGGATCTGAGAGCGAGATAGATTTATAGTTAAAAAGGTGGAGTTGAATTGGTATTTTTTTTATCGTCATTTTTATCGTTATCGGGATAAATGCCAGAAATTATCGTGATACATTTTTTAGTCCATACCGCCCATCCCTATTTAGCACCAAAGACAATTATCTCTTTTTTGTCGTTATTTAGTTGGAGGAAGTTCTGGCACATCCAGTCATTTATTTGCTCGATGCACTGACACAGTGAGTCCATGGGAGCATAGTCACCCGATGAGAGGGCTTTGTAACACAGTAACACTTACACTCCGTTTACTTCCTCTGTTTGTTTCATGGCATTTCTTTTCCATGAAAAAGCTTTTTCTGACACCAATATATTTTCATTTGTGTGAAAAGCATCAGAAATGTTGATAGTGTCAGTGAGACAGAAAAACCGGTTACCTTAGGACCCAAGTGTTGGCTGAACTCTGCGCGTTTCATGCAGCTCCCTGCAGCCGAGCTGACAGATCTGATTAGCGTCGCGTCTGAGAGTTTCAGCACCACGGACAGCTCATTCCAGCCTCTTTCTCCCAGACTTTCTCAACTTTAGCCGTGGGGCACTCCAACAGCCAAGACTGACTAAATGTATGCTCTGCCTGAGTTAACAGTGACTTTACCCCACAGGTCACCTCGGTCAGCGATGCCTGGTAGTGCCGCTCTCTTCTGTCGCTATAGCTTAGCTCAGGTGCCGTCACCATGCGGAGGTCTGTACCGCCGCTGCTCGCCGTGTCCTTCACACTGGCTCACATTCAGACTCCGTGGAAAGCTTTTTATTGATTGACCTTCTTCGGAAGGAGAAGCAAAACTCCTCTCCAACTGGAGCAGTTATTATTTCTTGTTTTGGGGGCTACAAAATACTCCCATGTGCATTGGAAAATAAATTGATATTGAGTTTTTGATCATCTGTTGTATTTTTTTCTCTAAAAATCATATTTGGCAGGGACTCTGACGCCCTCGAAAACATAGCTTTTGTTAATTTCCGTGTTGTCACCGATACACTGGCACTGGTTGGGTGAGACAGCTGTTTTTACACTGTGATTGGCGCGTGGCCAGGCCAAGACTGACACGGCTGGCGCATAATTCGAGCAGTCACCCCATAATTTGATTCGTCCCTTTTCTGGGTATGTGTGTGGCTTCCCAAAGGGGAGACGGTGGCAGAACTTGAGACATAAAATTTTAAAAAAAGGAAAAATTGAATCAGTAAGTTGGAACTGGCACTTTTTTTTTTTTTTTCTTTCACACTCTTATGACTTTGACTAAAGAAATGGTGCATCATGACTGTGTATGTGTGTGTTCCTGGTGCTTTTTTACTCATTGTTTTACTCCTTTGAGCAGGATAGGTCTCTGATTGTTGTGTTTGAACAATGCTGTAAAAAGCAAAAATGTGTGGAATACCTTTTGAAAGGTCATCACAAGATGGATTGGTACTTGTAAGGCGAAGGTGTGCCCTTTCACTCGCTGTGCTGTATTACAAACTGAATCCACTTAAGTAAAAGTCAGAGCATTTACCTACTGCATTTTGATTTGTGGAGGTCCTGAAAGATCAGTGGTTGATTACCAAATGTCCTTTTTTGGTAACGTGGCTATAGGAAAACAGTCCTGGTGTGAGCCGATGTTTCAGCTGTGTATTGAATGTGAAAGGAAATATAAATAATGCATTACTACAAGATGTGGCTGCAAGTAGGGATTGTTCTGGCAGTCAACTAATCTGTTCATTGCTTTTCTTGACAAGTCAATTGGTCAACAATTATTTCTGTTGTGCCGTTTGGGCTTCTCGTTACGATGCCTCTTGGAGGAGGTCTTTTCCAAGACAGATCCAGGACGCGCTGGAGAGATTTTAATCCTCGGACGGCCTGGAAACACTTTGGTGTTAGGGATGTTGGTGTTATGGACTAAAAAAATGTATCACGATAATTTCTTGCATTTATCCCAATAACGATAAAAATGACGATAAAAAAAATACCAATTCAACTTCAGGTTTTTAACTATAAATCTATCTCGCTCTCAGATCCGCCATGTTTGTTACACAAAAACGTCATCAATGGGAATTTATCTTTCTTTCTTTCTTTCTTTCTTTCTTTCTTTCTTTCTTTCTTTCTTTCTTTCTTTCTTTCTTTCTTTCTTTCTTTCTTTCTTTCTTTCTTTCTTTCTTTCTTTCTTTCTTTCTTTCTTTCTGTATTTCTTTCTGTATTTCTGTATTTCTTTATTTCTGTATTTTTTTCTTTCTGTATTTCTTTATTTCTGTATTTTTTTCTTTCTGTATTTCTTTCTTTCTTTCTTTCTTTCTGTATTTCTGTATTTCTTTATTTCTGTATTTCTTTATTTCTGTATTTTTTTCTTTCTGTATTTCTTTCTTTCTTTCTTTCTGTATTTCTGTATTTCTTTATTTCTTTATTTTTTTCTTTCTGTATTTCTTTATTTCTGTATTTTTTTCTTTCTGTATTTCTTTCTTTCTTTCTTTCTTTATTTCTGTATTTCTTTATTTCTGTATTTCTTTATTTCTTTCCTTCCTTCTTTTTTCCCTTCCTTCCTTCTTTCCTCCTGCTCTCTCCTTCTTTCTTCCCTTCCTCTTTTCTCCCTTCCTTCCTCCTTTCCTTGTTTTCTCCCTTCCTTCCCCCCTTTCCTTCCTTCCTCCCTTCCTTCCTTTCTTCTTTTTCCCCCTCCCTTCCTTCTTTCTTCCTACTCTCTCCTTCCTTCTTCCCTTCCTCTTTTCTCCCTCACTTCCTTCTTTCCTTGTTCTTCCTTCCTTCCTTCCTTCCTTCCTTCCTTCCTTCCTTCCTTCCTTCCTTCCTTCCTTCCTTCCTTCCTTCCTTCCTTCCTTCCTTCCTTCCTTCCTTCCTTCCTTCCTTCCTTCCTTCCTTTCTTTCTTCCATAAATCAGCTTTACACAAAAACGTCATCAACGGGAATTTATCGTTTTTACCGCGAGATGACAAATTCTTATCGTGAGGACTTTTTTTGACGGTATTTCGTGAACGGTAAAATATCGCCCATTCCTACTTGGTGTCCACCCAGAAGAGCTGGGGGAGGTGGACGCGAGGACAGAGAGGTCAAGGCCACTCCTCTTGAGCTGCTGTCCTGGCGACTGCAGCTCAGATAAGCAAAGATGGATATGTGGATGGATGGACGGGCACTTGGTGACAGAGACTGCATAATTCTCCTTTTAGTGTCAGGCTTCATCTCACTGCTGTGATCAGTTCTGTTCCAAGAAGTACTGTGTACAGCTTATTTCAGCCGGCTCATGATACCTGAAATCTGATAATGCAGGTTTTATACTCAGATACTTATTTTTATTTTTTTCTTCTGAATTGATAACGGGAATTGTATCCATATATCCTTAAATCAAAGTTAAAATCATATTTTTATCAGGCCCATCACCTCTTATACTGCAGCTTTTGAAGCCTTATATGAATCTCCTTCTACTTTTGCAATGTCTCGCCACCTTATTCATATTTATCTGGGATTTTCTGCACTTTGCTTTCATGCTTTCTTTCTTTTCTCCTTTTCATTGTCTTTGTTCCTTGTCCTCCATACCATCTATAAGCCATAATGTTGCACGATTATCTTTATGTTGTTTTATTTCTACTTCAAATGTTTATTTTATTACTTCATGTTAAGTTTCAGCCATCTTTTTTTGCCTAAAGCATTTTTTGTTCTCTCAACGTTGCAGGTCACTATTCACCCTGGAAGACCCCAAAGCAGGTAACATGCATCAGCCTCAACAGTCAGGACTAGGCCCATTTAGATTACAGAATACAAAAGATTTTAACATTTTCTGCCCCACCTTAATCATACTAACTCAACTGATCAAATGTCTGTGGCTTTAATAATGATATCTAGATATTATTTAGTGCTATAAGAGGGAATAAAGTCCAGGTAAATCACTTATAGACACCCTGAGTCTTAGAGAATCTGCATCTTGTTATGATGCTACGGCTGTTATCCATCTGAGATCAGACTGACATCCCATGGCCCAGATTTCATCCTTTTATCTTCATGTCATATCATTTGTCAATCCTGTTTTTTTAAAGCTTTTCTGCACTTCTGTTCATCTGCCGTCATTTGTCTGTATCTCTTTTCTTTTTTTTTTTTGTCCATTAAGGATAAAGTCCTCACGCTGTAACTCTGCCAACAAGCCTTTAGCTTTATCTCCTACTTCCTCAGCCAACATATTTAAACTGCTGCGGTATCATTTGCAGTCCTGGGGAGGAACAGGAAAAAAAAAAAAGGAAAAAGATGTGCCCTCCAAACAGCCTCTTAGATCAGACACACTTTGCCTTTCGTATATATTTGCTGGCTAACAGGCCTTCGCACAAGTGTTGGAGCCAGTCTTTTCTTTGTTTCACTTAGTGCGACTATGTGTGTAATCCATTTCATGCCTGGGCTGTCGTCCCGGCGATGCTCTGACCAGACCCTGATCCCAATTTAAACCAGAGGAAACTTTATACTTTTAAGATGCTTTGTCCCATAAAACAACATCCATGTGCATAGGGCTGGGGATCAATTCAAATATCAAGAATCGATTCGATTCCGATTCTTAAGATTCAGAATCGATTATCACGCTTTGATTCGATCCGATTTAATCCGATATTGATTTGGGTTACTGTTAATAAAACTGTTTTTTCAGCTGTTGCATGAATTATATGATTGTCTAGTTATGCAACATATTAATACTAGTATTATATTGAGATTCAACAGTAAGTATTGGCAGCTAATGATGCTGTAAGGACCAATCAGCTCCCAGAATGCTGATAGAACTGCTTTCAGAAACATCGTGTGGGTCAGAATTATCAAACAGATCCAGGGAGGAAACAGAGGACGAAAGAAATCGCTTTTATTTTTTCCCCATTTATGAGAATTTGGTTTTTAACATTTATGCAAATGTAACCCTAAGACAGTATATAAAGCAAAGAAAGACAATTATAATGTATGCAATTATAACTGAAAACTTTAATGTTTTCATACCTTAAACATATTTAAAGGCAAAAACATGGCACCAGTTATTCTCGTGTCCAACAAACCCTTTTTTGGGCATAAACAAAAAAGTACCAAAAGTTGTAATGTAATGATGAAAAAAAACACACAAAAAAAGATTTATTTTTTTTTTAAATCGATCTTTACACATATGAATCGATTTTTAGGAATTAATATGAGAATCGATTTAAAATCGGAGACTCGATCTTTTCAACACAGGCCTACGTGTGCATGATTTCTGCTTCCTGTTCTCATAATCAGTTATCTTGTTCTCGTAGAATAACTGTGAGCTTTGAGTATCATAAAGTAGAAGTCGGCTTGTCTTTTTGCCATCCTTTTTTAACCCCCTCCCACCCCCCCCAACACACTAGAATAGAGTGCCTGCTTAATTAGCTATCATTTGTTATAGGAGGGCTTCCAGACTTCTGAGAATGAAATATTGGAGTAATTTGACTAACAAAGAAGGAGCAGGGGATTGGCTAATTGTCATATCAACCCGCAGCCCAGCGAAGGCTCAGCCTGCAGTTCCCAAGAGCTTTGTTTGCAAATGAGCTTATTGAAATTAGTCTATCAAATCTAGCCAACAGTAGAGGTAATAGCTACTTATTACTGCAACGCTTGCAGGTGTTTGAATCATATAATGTGGTCTTATAAAAGCACACCACCTGCAGTGTTCCCTGCTCACGTGGCCTGCAGATCAGGGGCAGGATTTGCTTTTGCTGCAGCACTCGTCCCAGACAAAAAGAGAGACGAGGAGAAGGTCTGGTCGCACTATTCTGCTCCCAGTTTTAACAAGGTCCCCACACTAAGCAGCAGACGTGAGCAGACGTGCTTCACATCAGCGGCAGACTCATTTCAAAGTACAAAAAAAAAAAAAAAAGCAGAGACTCTTCTCATTCCTGCCCTGAGCTTTTCTGAAGCTTATATTTATTCCCAGCCCATCTTGAACTAGATTCCTCGTACTTATGAAAATTAAAAGCGTGGCATATGCAGCCAGTCTCTCCATCTCAGTTTCCGAAAGCTTGTTTTTTTTTTTTCCCCCTCCAGATTCCTCTTTGACACTTTCTCACATGTCAACATGTCATCTCGACTATCTTTTCAGTGTCACGCGTTGATCCAAGCGGCCGGCTCATCTGACACATCAAGGCCGGTGTTGCCAAAACTGCCAATGTCACCTCAAACACTTCTGCACATTTACAAATGAATTCAATTAATTCAAAAACACTTAAGTTAGGTACCGTAGAAAATAGAGAGTAAAGTAAACCCGTTGAGTAAATCTTTTCATTCTAAATCAGGTCAAACTTCTTTCACATTTATAAATATACTTCACTTTAGTGTTTGTGGCTCAGAGAGAGAAGCTTCTCGCTCTTTTCAACTTCTAACCTTACTAACATCCTTCTTGAAGTGATGGCTTTCCAAGCTTGGGGTCTAAAGGGAAATTATCTAATGATTGTTTAGAGGCACAGCAGACCTGTCAAGCTTTGGATTTCTCCACAGGATGGGAGCATCAGCTGTGAAGTAAACATTTCTCAAAAAGTTGATAGAATGTCCTGAAAAAAACCGAAGTCACTTTGAAACTTCCCAGCATGGCTGGGCCTCAGCTGAAACACAGATAGCCCCTGGCCTCAATTTGCTTGCAGTAAAATTATTCCCGTCCCCCTGTTGTCATAGTGGAAAAACAAAATCTCTCAGTGAAATGAACAGTTTACTTCAGTTCAGCTGAGCTCCGGAGATGGAAGACGGCATTTCATCTAAGATGATTACACTTACAAAGTCGCAAACATAAATTAGTTTGGACAGACTTTCTCAAATAACTCTAAATTAAATTGTTTGGCCGTCACACAGTGCGAGGAAGTAGAGAGTCTTATTGGGGAAGGTGAAGCTGTGTCGGTATCGGTGCTGCTAAAATAGCTGCTAGGGCACCGCCCCATCAAGAGAGGAAAAATTAAAAATAAAATAAAAAACATGTAAGGTGCAATTAATTAGTAAAAGAAGGTGTTTCCGTTATTACTGTCAATAGTAATTAAATGTTGTTTACATATTTATTTGGTTCCAAAATGTTTTTTTCTTTTTTTATTTACTTCCGGAAGAAAGGTGCGCCGGTCAAACAGAATCCAGTGTAAGCTCTCCAACATTTGATGAGCACGTGAGCTGAGGATCTCTGTTAATTGGTTTGAATTAGATTCGTAAAGGGACGCAGTCGTGTGCGTCCCAGAAACTCAGCAACGAATCCGCAATCAGTATCGTGAAGTACTCGTATGTTGTTTGTTTTAATCTAATGTGATTGGACGATTCATTCCCCATCTTTTTTAGAAAATCAAACTGAACTACAGAAACCAGATTTTTATGTTTGTTTTAAATACCGTATTTTCTGGACTATAAGCCGCACCTGCATATAAACCGCATCCGCTCTATTTTTTAAAAAATAATAAAAAAAGATATACAAGCCGCATCCACTCTATTTAAAAAAAAAGATATGCAAGCCGCAGATATTTATGTTGTTACATTACATATTTACTACATGTACAGAACCATTTTGAACTGTAAATGTACATGTTTGTACCTAAATAGATCCTTTCCTAACAGTGTCTTTTAACACGGCAGCAACTTTGCTGATTAAAACGGGACAGAACCAAGAGAAAATAACTGGTATTTATTTATCTATTTATCTGTTTGAAATCTGCTTCTACCTACTTCTATCTGCTAAAGAAGAAGTAGTGTATTCTTCTTTGCATTTATTTTGTCTTAGTTTTGATTCTAATTCCGGTTAGAGCGCCCTGAGCGGTGGAATAAAAACCTTTGTATAAGCTGCATGGTTCAAAACCTATGAAAAAAAGTAGCAGCTTATAGTACAGAAAATACGGTAGGTTAAATAACACTTGCTTTTGAAATAATATTTGTTGATCAAATATCTGAAAGGAAGGAACATTATCTTTTCAAATAATATAAATTCCAGACAGAACAATAGAAATGTTAATGTTTTTCTTCTCTCTAATGTGTAAAATAAACTAACCCAAACCAGGAAGAACCAGGAAGAATTATTTTCTACCTTTCTTTTTCCCCATTGTACCAAGCTTGTACCCAACTGTGACTTCTGTGTACCGTTACACCCCTATATATAAGGTAAATTGTGCCCCCCCAAAAAACTTTTAGCACCAGCCGCTACTGCTTACAGTCAACAGTGGACCTGAGTCTTGAGTGATGGTGAGCAGCTTTAACCGTCAGAATCAGCTCAGCGAGGCCCAGAGTCATGCTGAACTGCATTCCTCTTTAAAAGGCTCATTTAAAACAAGCGTTCATCTCCCATCACAATCTTTTGTATTGTGGACTCCTTTAAGAGGAGTCTGGTGAGTTTGTCGGAGTGACAGCGCCGGAGGAAGTTGAGGCTCACGAGCCAAATCACAAACCGTTTCAGTTCAGCGAGTCTGATATGCAGTCAGAGCTCCGATCAAGTACTGAACAGTCCAGTGAATGCTTTTTCCTTTTTTTTTTTTAATGATCTAGTGAATTCAATACACTGAGAATAATGGCCCATCTCTGGCACGAGCATCACAAAGGGAGCAAGCAAATAACGGCTGAGAGATGATACAAGAGGGAACTGAAGTGAATCTAAACCCGAATCTGTCGACTCTGACAAATGTTAACAGCAGTTTAAAGCGATGCAGACATAGTTACTGGGGAGAGCCATGAAATAACCCAGAGTGATACTGTTTGTAAAACCCTCCCTGGACATTGAAGTAGCCTCCAACCACATTCAGGCCCACACTGGAAAAGGAAACCAGAAATCAGGACTGGAAGTGACGGGGGGGAAGCAACCGGCCTGACTCGGCCTCGGTGGATTCAACTTTAGCTCGAAAGTGGCTTAAAACATGTAGTTTATAGTTTATAGTTTTATTTGGATCCCCATTAGCTGCAGCAAAACTGCAGCTATTCTTCCTGGGGTCCGGCACATAATATACAATACAAGACAAAAATTAAAAGCAAACCTAAAGAGGTAGTAGAAGAAAAAGAAAAAAAACATAGAAAAGAAAAAAAAGTAAAAAAAAAAAAAAAAAAAAGGAAATTCTTCTACAAACTATATTCTAGATTTCTGTCAAATAAGACCAGTGCTGCTTTTGACACTCACATTAAGGTTACAGTCCTTCCGAAATATTTAGATATAATGCATTACAATACAAAATCATACATTCTTTAAATAGCATCAACCAATTCAAACAATGTATAGTCATCGACAATGCGTTTTAGTTATAATCACTTATCATAACTTGGACCCATGACCATTTTTAGTAAACCAATAGCCATTGAATAATAATTAAATAAGTTTTATATGTATTTATTTAAGAGATGTTTCTTTACTAATAATTTGAATTCTTTTATGCTAGTAGTTCGCTCAAAGTGTTTGGGAAGTAAGTTCCATTCATACATAGCTCTGTACATCACCGTTCTCTTACTATAGTTTGTCTTTGTTTTTGGCAGTGAAAAATGAAAAAATGTAGTCAAACATTTTAGTCAAAATATCACGGAGATGAACCCTTTTAATTTGTATCTTTACACCTCTGTTCAGAGTTCCAGTTGTTTTCACTGAACCACGAAGCTCACTTGAGTGTTTAAAAGTACAAGTACATTAAAGTATAAATATGCTTTACATCAATTTTCCACAAAGTTCAAATGACAGGTCCTCCTGATGTTGGTGGCCTGTTTAAGTTTTGATATCAGACCTCCAGGGTTGAGCTGTTTCCCTCACGATACACCTTCAGAAGCCTCTTTGGGGGATTGTGGGTTGCAGGAAACGGCTCGTGTGACAGACAGGTGTCATCTGTGCTGTGTGAGCATCCAAAGCCTGACAGGTCGAAATATCTTTAGGACAATAGAGATTGGTGCTTGGTTAAATGTCTTTAAAGATTTCTTTGCGTGTATGTGTGTTTTTACCATGGTAACCAACCTCAATTCAAGGATCATTAGTGGGGGAAGCTGAAAAAGAAGTATTGACCCCTGATGCCGCTGTGCTTTGCAGGTGCTGGAGCAGTGGGAGTCCCAGCAGGGCCAGAACAGCCCGGCTCAGACCAGCCTGTCGGCTCCCGTTATCTCCCACAGCTCCCACTTCCCAACGCAGCATCTCCACAGGGCCTCGGTCCCAGACTCAGCCTCCGAGGCCTTGGCGCTGGCTAAGCCAGACCCCTATGACCTATTTGAGAAGTCCAGGGCTATCTATGAGAGTAGGCGTAAGTACCGGAGCTGATGATGCAGGACCGAAACACACCGCTATCCGCCGCCAGCATCAGGCTGGACGGACGCCTTGATGCTTCGCAGGAAACTTAACAATGCTCGCTGGAATTAGCTTCTATCACACTTAGGGCTGGGCGATATGGACCAAAAGTCATATCTCGATATTTTCTAGCTGAATGGCGATACTCGATATATATCGATATTTTTTCTGTGCCATAATTGGGGTTTCCCCCAAAGCATTATAGCATAGCATCTCTGTTAGCTTCATTTTTTCTGAGACAAACCCTTAAGAAAACAGTCAGTTTTAAAACAAAGCCTCGTGCCAAATGTCACACAGGTTCCTTTATTAACAGAGGTCTGCACAATATCAAAATGTATAAAACAAATGAAATAAAAATAAACTGCCTGCATATATAGAATAAAAATGCTTCTTGAATAAAATAAAACAAATATCCCTTTCCTGCATAACAAATTAAATTAAAAATACACTGTGCAATTAATACAATGTAGACAGTAACAGGCAGACTTTTCCACTGAGGTTGACAGTTGTGCAAATAACAAAACATTTGTGCAAATCTCAAATAAAACATTCAAGTCAATTTGTCACAAAATAAGCTATATCAAAATCATAAAAAAAAAAAAAAAAAAAAATTTAAATCGATATTAACGATATTGTCTCGTACCATATCTGGTTTGAAAATATATCGATATATATTAAAATCTCGATATATCGCCCAGTCCTAATCACACTGAATGATCTCACTGAATTTTCTGAAGTTTCAATCCATCGTAAACGTTGTCCATGTTTGGAGGACGACTCAGGCTTACAACACACACACACACACACACACACACACACACACACACACACACACACACACACAAAGGAAATAAACATCCACTGAAATTTTGCCAGCCCACATGAATAAACGCTCCACACGGGAGTTTATCTTTTACTGTGAACACACGGAGCAACAATAGTATCCGTTTATGGATAGTGACATAAATAAGTCATTTGTTTGTTGTAGTATCAACACATTTTTATCCTGTAGGGTTTTTTGTTGTAAAGGTTACTCTGTCCTGAATTGTGTGTGTGTGTGTTTGTTTGTTTTGTGTGAGGCTCTCAGTAAAATGTTTGAAAAGATTGGCAACATTTACTGAATTTTAGTAGTTTTATTCACAGTTTTAATGAAATGAAAAATCAAAAAGCTCCATAAAAGTAAGAAATAAAATGAGAAGTAGATGAACAGAAACTGCTGCGAGAGAGTAGTTGTCTGTGTTCACGCGTGGTTTCATTCGGAGATTTTCCTGACTTAGTGCTCAGTAGCCGGATAAAGTATATAAAGTTTGCCAAAAGTCCACCTCATCCGATTAGAAACCATCCTAAAATTTTAAATTCAAGTATTGAAGTTTGTACATTTGTCCACCTGTCCTGCATTTATCCAATCAAACATTGTCTGTAACTGTTTTTACTGAAACTGAAAGCCTCAGGTGTATAAAGTCTGAAAAAGCGCGTAACGGAAGAGTGAAGACATAACCTGGTGTGTTTCCTGGTGCTGAGAGCTCCGAGTCTGTGGACGTCAGCGCTTGTTGCGCCTGGATGGAGCAGTGATGGCTGCGTTGTTTCTCTGTTTCCCTCGCTGTTGCCTCCGCTAACATGAGTTTTCCTTCTCATGACTGCTGTTCATCCTCACGGAAAGAAAGAAAGAAAGCACCTGATACTCACATGTACACGACTGTCAGACTCCTACTCTATCAGCCTTCTCTCTCTGCTCTCACGGTCTCTCCTCCTCGGTTACGGTGTTACCTTCGTCTCAGTAAAGGTCAGGTCTGCGGAGACTCGTCTGAGAAAAGGCAGATTTTAGAAATGCTCCAGTTGTTCCCCTCAGTGTTGGAGGCGGGGGTGAAATAGGCTGTGACCTTTCAGGCAGCAGCACAACCCGGGGCGATCTGTCTCCCCGTGGTCGGCGTGGACGGACTCTTCCAGACCCGGTGGACGGGGCTTCTCTGCAACTCTATACTTGGTTGTTCTTGCATTTGCTGAAGCTGTTGCGTGTCTTCTGTGTGTAACAGCTGTGTCTGTTCGGTCCAGACTTTCCTCTCACCGTCCCTGCAGATAAAACAGTTACGATCAGAGTCAACCTTTCTCTCTCTACCGGTTTCTGCGGCTGAGTTCACGTCGCCGCCTTGCCGATCGCAGCGCGCAGCCCCTGATTGCAGATCGGTGCTTACATCTAACCTCGCGCTGTAAATAATGAACGGGTATATTACACGCTGTAAGCACTTCCTGACTTTTATGGATGATGCCGGAGCTCTGTGTTGACGTTAATGCTGAGGCAGGGCCTTTCCGCCTCGTTCTGGCTCGCATGGGAGCGTCTGTGTTTGCTGCTGCGCCGTCCGCTAATGTGTGTATTCATGGGTGCCTTGGTATTTGTATATTTGTGCATTATTCAACGTTTTATGCGAGTTTCCTGTGTTTTTCTGCGCAGAGCCCAGTCAGCCGAGGACGGTTTTTCCTGCAGACTCTTCAGGTAAATCCAGGATTTCATCACAGACGACTGTTTTGACACTCGGACAATGAGAGTTTGAATCGATGCCGTGTGTTTTGTGTCAGGAGCCGAGTACCAGGACATCGAGGTGCACCTGCGCAGACAAAAGTCCGGGTTCGGGTTCAGGGTGCTGGGCGGTGATGAGGCTGGGCAGCCTCCCAGTCCGGAGACACGTGAGAAGGCTCGTATGGCGCTACCCGTTGAACCTGCCATTTCCTTCACTTTAACCCGCTACAGCCGCCGTATACACACCTAACCTCTGACCTGTAACTAAAGTGGCTTTCGTCAACAAAAATGATGACTAAATATCGTCGTCAACTAACCTTTATCACCTGAGGAAAACGAGACGCAACGAAAATTCTGGTCATGTGACGATAACGATAATTACCGGTAAATATATAATGCAATATCCTAGACCAGGGGTCGGCAACCCAAAATGTTGAAAGAGCCATATTGGACCAAAAACACAAAAAACAAATATGTCTGGAGCCGCAAAAAATGAAAAGTCTTGTATAAGCCTTAGAATGAAGGCAAATGGCGAAAGGCGAAATGTTGAGAAAAAAGTCGAAATGTCGAGAAAAAAGTTGAAATGTCAAGAAAAAAGGTTGAAATGTCGCGATTAATGTTGAAGTACAATCTCGAGAAAAAAGTCGAAATGTCGAGAAAAAAGTCGAAATGTCGAGATTAAAAAGGAAAGGAAAACGTAAGAAAAAAAGAGAAAAAAAGGAAAAAAAGAAGAAAGAGAAAAAAAAGAAAAAAAGAGAATAAAAGGCAAAAAAAAGAGAAAGAGAAAAAAAAGGTCAAACATTTTTGAAAAAGCTCCAGGGAGCCACTAGGGCGGCGCTAAAGAGCCGCATGCGGCTCTAGAGCCGCGGGTTGCAGACCCCTGTCCTAGACGAATAAAAATGAGACTAAAATGTAGATTACAAAATAAAAACTCAAATGTGTCTTCATTTTTGTTGACCAAAACGAGACGAAATGTTCTACCAAAGATCCTTAATATCCATGTTTTCAGTAGTTTCTCTGGTTTAGTTCTGCTGGGTGACGTTAGTCCTCAATCCCAGTTGCTGCAGCGGGGAATCAGATCCAGAAGATGCAGCTGCAGAGTTAGAGGCTGATGCAGTTAACGCAGAGCTCTAGGTTCACGTCAATTAAAAACAAAGTTACGTAGAGAAACGCTGGGATCTTCTCTGGGACTGGAGAAGAAGAAGATCCATCTTTGGATACACTTTCCTTCATAGGTGTGGAAAAGAAAACAGAATGTGTCGTCGAAAAAGAAAAAGACGGGGAGAAATGCAGAAAAATAAATATGTTGTAAACTCAAATTAGAGTCTTCTGTATCTGGAATGAATGTATTCTTGAGTCTATAAGGGAACAATAATATAATAATAAGATAACCTTGTTTGAATTGTAAAATGGGTTTGGCTAAATACAATCTTTGACTAAAACGAGACTAAAATGTCGTCAGTTTTTGAGTAAAATGCTCAGACTTTTAGTCGACTGAAACTTGACACGACCAAAAGGAGAATGAACGTGACTAAAACTTATAAAAACAAAAATGCTAGCTTGACCCAAAGACTAGACTAAAACTAAAATTGAAACAGGCTTAAAAAAAACAACACTTAACTGTAACCTGAGAGTCTCTGGCTCCGGCTGCTTTGGTTTGGTTTTTTTTAACAATTATGGAGACGTTATTGAGCTTCACTGATAAACTACACCTACCTCTCTATCGTCCACTGCACGTGACACAGTAGCGAGAGGCTGAAACTTCTTCCTCTAAAATCTTCTTTGTCAAAAACAGATCCTGATCGGGGCGATCATCGAGAAGAGCCCGGCAGACGTAGACGGGCGGTTGCGGCCCGGCGACGAGCTGCTGTTCGTGGACGGCATCCCGGTGGCGGGAAAGCCGCACCGATACGTCATCGACCTGATGCACGGGGCGGCGCGCAACGGCCAGGTGAACCTGGTCATCAGGAGGAAGGTCCACGCCGCAGGTGAGGAAACACAGACCATCGTAGTTTCATGTTTCCTGCTTTCCGACTATTGATCAGACAATGTCAGGCTTTTAAAAGTGTCACCTTGAGCTGATTTCCTGGTCGATTTTTAAAAGGCATGATTAATAGAGCACTAAATAACGTAGAAATACTGCATCATAAAGTAGGTTTAAGTCTCCTCTTTCTCTCTTTGCTCTCGCTTCTCTTCGATATTGCTCTCATTCTTGACCTGAAGTGATTTAAGAAACAGGTTTAATAAATCAGAAAAGTGACAACTAACCTCGGAGTATTTACAATGACACGTCCTGGAAGGACACGTGAGTTCATCCTCGCTCTGAAGCATAAAGTTGTCTTGGAGCCTCTTTACCGCCGTAGCTTTGATCCTTGAGAATGGGAAGGCACTTCCTCCCGCGACCTTCGGCCTCCTCAACAATCCAATTCTTCCCACTCTATCCGCCCTCTACGTCAATTTCTCTCCACCAAAGGCAGCGGTCTGACTCACCCCGGCCTCTTCTGCGGCCTTACTTGTATCCTAATTGTCTGACTCCCACCGGCACTCGGCGAAGACTTAGACTTTGCTCTCTCGGCTCTTACTTGTGCCTGCCCGCAATTCGACACAGATTTCACAATTTTTTTTGACATTTGTGGCTGTTGACAGATCTTGCTGTAGCTTTAAACTACCGAGGACGGCAGGACCTCCTGATTTTCTGTCAGAGCAGCTGTGGATCGGATAACAGAATGTATACTAGGGCTGGGCGATATGGACCAAAAGTCATATCTCGATATTTTCTAGCTGAATGGCGACACTCGATATATATCGATATTTTTTCTGTGCCATAATTGGGGTTTCCCCCAAAGCATTATATGTTAGCTTCATTTTTTTCTGAGGCAAACCCTTAAAAAAACAGTGAGTTTTAATACAAAGCCTCGTGCCAAATGTCACACAGGTTCCTTTATTAACAGAGGTCTGCACAATATCAAAATGTATAAAACAAATGAAATAAAAATAAACTGCCTGCATATATAGAATAAAAATGCTTCTTGAATAAAATAAAACAAATATCCCTTTCCTGCATGACAATTAAATTAAAATACACTGTGCAATTAATACAATGTAGACAGTAACAGGCAGACTTTTCCACTGAGGTTGACAGTTGTGCAAATAACAAAACATTTGTGCAAATCTCAAATAAAACATTCAAGTCAATTTGTCACAAAATAAGGTATATCAAAATCATTAAAAAAAACGGGGTTTTTTTTTCGATATACCGGTAAACGATATTGTCTCGTACCATATCGCGTTTGAAAATATATCGATATATATTAAAATCTCGATATATCGCCCAGCCCTAATGTATACACACACTCAAATACCCACAAGCAAGTTTTAGGGGACATGAGGAAGCTGAATTTTAATGTGTAACTGTAACTGTGCATATCTGGATTCCTCACTGCGATGAGCCTGAGATCTAACCTGGTAAATTATGTTGTTACATGTCTCAGTTCATCTTTGGAGTCAAAAAATCTACTTATCAAATTTGTGATTCTATAATTATGAATCTTAGGGTTGGGAATCATGAATTTCTCTGATTTGGTAATAAGAGGTGTAGTAATGAAGAGGGTGTTTGATCTGCAACAACTCCTACATGAGCGTTATGCGACATCTGCCACAATATTTAAGAGAAATACACTTTTTCTGAAGTGTAACAAGCTTAAGATTTCATTTTCTAGCTGTTGATGCAAAAACAGGGTTGTTGCATTTTCAGTGAGTTGTAAGTTATTTGCTGCTGAACTTCTCAGAGGGTTTTATTGAATTGCTGTTCCAGCCTAAACAGCTCAATCGTAATGCCATCAAGACAGCCAACTTAAATCTGTCATGAAAAAAAAAAACTCAGACAAAATAACATTACTTTGATAAACCACTGCAATGACAAAGGCCTTCAAGGAGAAGACAAAGAAAACAAGTTTTATATTGTGCACAGACCCTTATTATGAACGCACAAACAACATTTTGATAGATTTTTTTTATTTTCCCACCAAAGAATTAAAGCAACATAAAGGAGGAATCTTCTTTTGAAATATCAGTTTCAGTTCAAATTGAAGGAATATTTGATTGAAGCATCCTGCCCTGCTATTGGCAAAAACCATCCAAAGGAGTCCAAAACGCAACAAATCACTGTTCACCGCTGTGTCACACTTCAGCAACGGTTTCATCAAGATCTGCGGTGGACGTCACGGCAGAGGCGACTCTTAAGCCGCTATTCTGACTTTTGCCGAGATCAGTCGGGATTATAACGAGTCGTAACCTGATGAAAAGGAGAGCAACATTTTTAATGTTGACCATCTGTGAAGCGATGGCTGTAATATCTGTGCAGAGATGTGTGTGGATGAGGGATCGGAGCCAGGGTGGTGGACGGGGACATGACCCGCTTCAGTGAAGCAGATTCCACCAGTGCAGAATTATGACATTGATCACATGACAATGATGTCAAATACGGATGAGATGACAGTTCAGACTGAAGTCAAGTTGGAAAACATCAGATTTTATCCCATTTAGTCTCACATATGAAGTGATTTAGGTCTGACAGTCATATAAAATTCAGATAGAAGAAAAATCCTCCGATTTAGGTTATGCCTGCAGTGTGAATGTAGCATTAGAGACTCGAGAAAGTCAGTGTAACTCAGCAAGAGACCAAACGAGTAAATCTCTCAGTGCTGTGAAAGGAACTTAACCTACATACCTGCAGTTTAAAGCCACGCTACGTAACAAAACCACCTCTGACCACATGGGGACTTGTAACTTCATCTGTGTTGACGGAGGAGACGCTGATAATACTCGGCTGACGAGTGACCAGAAGTGGACATCTCTGTCTTGCACCTGGATTTGACACATGAACTTTCTTGTGACGGGCTGCCCCCCTGTGGTTGGGAGCGGTAATGCTGCATAGATCAGCTTTAAACAGTTTGTTTTTCGTTATCCTGAAATGACGTGCTTACACAAAGAGTAGACAAAGACTGAAGCTTCATTAATCAAACATCTAAGGCATCATTAATTCATATTATACACTGTTCCATGTTTTCTTGTTGTTAAGGTGCATTCATAATACATGTATGTACACTAGAGCTCAAGGTTTCCTAGAAAGCCATCCCACCAGTGTTTTTGATTCTTGAATCCGGTTCAAGAAATTTGTTTCTGCACTCCAACTATACAGCGGCAAGAATGAGACACAAGACAGAGGGAGGTTAGATTCAACAATCGTATTACTTGTACTTGTACAGCCTAACATAAGTGTCAGCTGCCTCCTGGATACTGAAGTTAATACAGACGTGAGCCATATATATATCGCATGATTTCCCTGATTAATCATGATTAATCACATTGTATTATGCAAAATCAAATAATGAATTCAAAAGTTGTGTAAAGTGCACTTTTATTTATAAAAGTATGAACGAAAGTGCCATAACATTTGTTGTACATCTCAGCAAACATCAGCACTTGTCAGTAACACATATTTAGTGTAAAAATGTCAAATAAAATATAGCTTATTGCCACTGCCAGGGCTTTAATGTCATCCGGTTTTTTTATGAAAAATAAAAGTCTACCAACAAAATCCCGATCAACAATCATGACATTAAAACAGGCAATTTCTGAGGTAACAGCAGAAACTTTTAACGGGGAGCAGCATTACCAGTCTATATTCAGCACCAAATGTCCCTGTTAGAAAGTGTGAAGCACAAAAAAAAAATCACTATTGAAATTTGCTTTACAGGGGTCGAATCCGCCGTCTGGGAGAACTTTAAAATTAAAATGTCCATGTAACCGTTCCATAATTTTACCGCTCTCATGTCTGTTTTAGCTTTTCCGCATGTTTTTCCGCCAACTCTCTTCCGGTTCCGCAGCAGCCGGCAAAATACTTTTCAAAACAAAAGCATGTGAGCAACATGCGTTTATGCGCGATAAAATAAATGTCGGCGTTAATAAATGAATGAGTTAATGCGATAATAACGCGTTAACTTGCCCTGCCCTAATATTTATACTCCATAGTTACAAATCAATCATTTTGAAAGCATTCAGTTTTCTGCAAGGTTTATCTGATTCAATCATGACTACTACTGTGACAATCAATCGCAGTCTTGCAGTTACATTCAAAAGTGCAGAAGTTGCTTCCATCTTGTCACTCATCTTGTCACAGTATTTTTCCACTTGTAATATTGTGAGTATAATGATAGTTAGAAACATTATAAAACATAGATAATTTACATACATTTTCATAACAAATCCCTACCCGTGATACTTGTGACCACTTGTGCATCCATCCCGTCAGCAGACGCTCAGCTTCACCTCTCCACCTTCATCCACAGGTGAGTCGTGTCCAGAGAACGGCCGCAGCCCCGGCTCCGTCTCCACGCAGCACAGCTCCCCGCGCAGCGACTTCACATACGGCAACAGCACGGCCCAGGCCCCCGGCGCCGGCGTGGGAAACGCCGCCGCCGCTTCAGACGGGACGTCCACCCCCAACACGCAGCCCAGCGACGTCACCATCAGCCGCAAGGAGAGCGAAGGCTTCGGCTTCGTCATCATCAGCTCGCTCAACCGGCCGGAAACGGCGGCGACCAACGGTGAGTCCAGTGTATTCTGCACAATCACCAGGGCCGCCCCTGACCAAATTGGGGCCCTAAGCGAAATGTTATTCGTAGGCCCCCCCGCCCTCAAACCTCTCCTCATCCCAAATGTATCATTGCTACAAAATGACCGTATCACAACATGCCATTTAACTTGACAAACCGTCAATAATAACAAATGTAGGATATGTATAGATAAAGTAGTTTGACTGTATGAGTCAAATGAAATTAAAAAAAAAAATCTACCTGAAATAATAAATAAATATTAAATAAAAAACTTAAAACTGAAACAAACAAGTCACAAATAGCCATCAATTACTCATCAAAAGAAAGTTACCTCCATCAGCTCAATCCCCCACAAAAACTGAAAGCAGGTCTTGCAGGTCGGAAATCAGAGCTAAACACGCACGTGTGCCTTTTACAGATGCACATTTATCTCATTAAAAATAGTCAAACTTCTTAACAATATGAATTGATATAAAACTATAGCCAATTTATTATATATTGGCTAAAGTTTGTACCGTATTTTCCGCACTATAAGGCGCACCTAAAAGCCTTTTATTTCAATAGCTGACCATGCGCCTTATAATCCGGTGCGCCTTATATATGGATCAATATTGAGCCGCAACAGGTCTCGCAACCATAGACATATATACGTAATTTGAACAACGAAAAACAATAAAATATATTTATTCTAATATGTCAAGATCACAATAATCTTCCAATTTAGAACTAAAATATTAAAGAACTAACACAAATAAAATACACTTCAATTAAATACTTCAGTGGTGGTTTTTTTTTGTAATTTATTTTCCCAAGCCACTCGGAGCCGCAGTATAAGGATGAAAGAGCCGCGGGTTGCCGACCCTTGGTCTAATCATGGATGCATAACGTAACCCCAGCCTCTACTGTAGCGCCTTATAATGCGGTGCGCCTTATATATGGAAAAAGTTTTAAAATACGTCATTCATTGAAGGTGCGCCTTATAATGCGGTGCGGAAAATATGGTAGCTTATATACGACCAACTGGTCATTTTAGGACTCTTTTTCAACAGAGGTGAATGCATAGGGGGTTAACAAGGCGTTCAATAAATGTTAATCAGGGCCGCTGGGAAAAAAAATCTCCAGTTTTGACAGAGACTGGAGACAGATTCATATCTAATGAGTCGCAGCTCAGGTGTTTGTGATACAAAGTTTTTATTTCAACAACATACCCACCTTCAAGTGAAGCACGAGTTTCCTTGTGTTTTGCCTTTTTTCCTCCCTTGCTCGCTCCGGATTTGTGATGTCTTTTGGATGAGAAGTTGAAATCTCTGCAAGAGCCTGCCTGCACGCGCCTGCACCCTTCTGATTGATCAATTCGGGTGCTGCCAATTATTGCACGGCCAGATTACTCACACCATTCAGACCTCTTTTCTCCCTCACACCCATTACGCATATGCGCTAACGAGGAAATGCGTCCCCTCGCGCAAAACGTGGCCCCCGTTGGCAGACGAGGCCCTGCGTTTAGCGAGGGGCGGCACTGACAATCAGACACCTTCTCCTCTGGATAACAACTGTTTTTCGAGTGTTAAGTCTTCTTTAAAAACATTTAAACCACTGCGTCGTCTCTGTGTAGTGTTGGCGTAAGCGCG